>NC_138771.1:23223994-23439435 GCF_965119305.1 Pelophylax lessonae | reverse complement strand
CACCCACCCTCTCTCTCTCTCTCTCTGTGTCACCCACCCTCTCTCTCTCCTCTTCTCTCTCTCGCTCTCTCTCTCTCTCTGTCACCCACCCTCTCTCTCTCTCTGTGTCACCCACCCTCTCTCTCTCTCTCTCTCTCTCTCTGTGTCACCCACCCACTCTCTCTCTCTCTCTCTCTGTGTCACTCTCTCTGTGTCACCCACCCACTCTCTCTCTCTGTGTCACCCACCCACTCTCTCTCTCTCTGTGTCACCCACCCTCTCTCTCTCTCTCTCTGTGTCCACCCACCCTCTCTCTCTCTCTCTCTCTGTCACCCACCCTCTCTCTCTCTCTCTCTCTGTCACCCACCCTCTCTCTCTCTCTCTCTCTCTCTGTCACCCACCCTCTCTCTCTCTCTCTCTCTCTCTGTCACCACCCTCTCTCTCTCTCTGTCACCCACCCTCTCTCTCTCTCTGTCACCCACCCTCTCTCTCTCTCTGTCACCCACCCTCTCTCTCTCTCTGTCACCCACCCTCTCTCTCTCTCTGTGTCACCCACCCTCTCTCTCTCTCTGTGTCACCCACCCTCTCTCTCTCTCTGTGTCACCCACCCCTCTCTCTCTCTGTCACCCACCCTCTCTCTCTCTGTGTCAACCCACCTCTCTCTCTCTCTCTCTCTCTCTCTCTCTCTCTCTCTCTCTCTCTGTCACCCACTCTCTCTCTCTCTCTCTCTCTGTGTCACCCACCCTCTCTCTCTCTCTCTCTCTCTCTCTCTCTCTCTCTCTCTCTGTCACCCACCCTCTCTCTCTCTCTCTGTCACCACCCTCTCTCTCTCTCTCTGTCACCCACCCTCTCTCTCTCTCTGTGTCACCCACCCTCTCTCTCTCTCTCTCTCTCTCTCTCTGTGTCACCCACCCACTCTCTCTCTCTCTCTCTCTCTCTCTTTGTGTCACCCACCCTCTCTCTCTCTCTCTCTCTGTGTCACCCACCCTCTCTCTCTCTGTGTCACCCACCCACTCTCTCTCTCTGTGTCACCCACCCTCTCTCTCTCTCTCTCTCTGTCTCTGTCACCCACTCTCTCTCTCTGTGTCACCCTCTCTCTCTGTGTCACCCACCCTCTCTCTCTCTCTCTCTGTGTCAACCACCTCTCTCTCTCTCTCTCTCTCTCTCTCTCTCTGTGTCACCCACCCTCTCTCTCTCTCTCTCTCTCTCTCTCTCTCTCTCTCTCTGTGTCACCCACCCTCTCTCTCTCTGTCACCCACCCACTCTCTCTCTCTGTCACCCACCGTCTCTCTCTCTGTCACCCTCTCTCTCTCTCTGTGTCACCCTCTCTCTCTGTGTCACCCACCCTCTCTCTCTCTCTCTCTCTCTCTGTGTCACCCACCCTCTCTCTCTCTGTCACCCACCTCTCTCTCTCCTCTCTCTCTCTCTGTGTCACCCACCCTCTCTCTCTCTCTGTGTCACCCACCCTCTCTCTCTCTCTGTGTCAGCCACCCTCTCTCTCTCTCTGTGTCACCCACCCTCTCTCTCTCTCTGTGTCACCCACCCTCTCTCTCTCTCTGTGTCACCCACCCTCTCTCTCTCTCTCTCTCTCTGTGTCACCCACCCTCTCTCTCTCTCTCTCTCTCTCTCTCTCTCTCTCACCCACCCTCTCTCTCTCTCTCTGTGTCACCCACCCCTCTCTCTCTCTCTCTGTCACCCACCCACTCTCTCTCTCTCTCTCTGTGTCACCCACCCTCTCTCTCTCTCTGTGTCACCCACCCACTCTCTCTCTCTGTGTCACCCACCCTCTCTCTCTCTCTCTCTCTCTGTGTCACCCACCCTCTCTCTCTCTCTGTGTCACCCACCCTCTCTCTCTCTCTCTCTCTCTGTGTCACCCACCCTCTCTCTCTCTCTCTCTGTGTCACCCACTCTCTCTCTCTCTCTCTCTCTGTGTCACCCACCCTCTCTCTCTCTCTCTCTCTCTCTCTCTCTTCTCTCTCTCTCTCTGTGTCACCCACCCTCTCTCTCTCTCTCTGTGTCACCCACCCACCCACTCTCTCTCTCTCTCTCTCTTTGTGTCACCCACCCTCTCTCTCTCTCTCTGTGTCACCCACCCTCTCTCTCTCTCTCTGTGTCACCCACCCTCTCTCTCTGTGTCACCCACCCACTCTCTCTCTCTCTCTCTCTCTCTCTCTCTCTGTGTCACCCACCCTCTCTCTCTCTCTCTCTCTCTCTCTCTCTCTCTGTGTCACCCACCCTCTCTCTCTCTCTCTGTGTCACCCACCCCTCTCTCTCTCTCTCTCTCTGTCTCTGTCACCCACTCTCTCTCTCTGTGTCACCCTCTCTCTCTGTCACCCACCCTCTCTCTCTGTGTCACCCTCTCTCTCTGTGTCACCCACCCTCTCTCTCTCTCTCTCTGTGTCACCCACCCTCTCTCTCTCTCTCTCTCTCTCTCTGTGTCACCCACCCTCTCTCTCTCTCTCTGTCACCCACCCTCTCTCTCTCTCCCTCTCTCTCTCTCTCTGTGTCACCCACCCTCTCTCTCTCTCTCTCTGTCACCCACCCTCTCTCTCTCTGTCACCCACCCACTCTCTCTCTCTGTCACCCACCGTCTCTCTCTCTGTCACCCTCTCTCTCTCTCTGTGTCACCCTCTCTCTCTGTGTCACCCACCCTCTCTCTCTCTCTCTCTCTCTCTCTCTCTCTGTGTCACCCACCCTCTCTCTCTCTGTCACCCACCCTCTCTCTCCCTCTCTCTCTCTCTGTGTCACCCACCCTCTCTCTCTCTCTGTGTCACCCACCCTCTCTCTCTCTGTCACCCACCCTCTCTCTCTCTCTCTCTGTGTCACCCACCCTCTCTCTCTCTCTCTCTGTGTCACCCACCCTCTCTCTCTCTCTCTCTCTGTGTCACCCACCCTCTCTCTCTGTGTCACCCACCCTCTCTCTCTCTCTCTGTGTCACCCACCCTCTCTCTCTCTCTCTGTGTCACCCACCTCTCTCTCTCTCTCTCTCTGTGTCACCCACCCTCTCTCTCTCTCTGTGTCACCCACCCTCTCTCTCTCTGTCACCCACCCTTTCTCTCTCTCTCTCTCTGTGTCACCCACCCGCTCTCTCTCTCTCTGTGTCAGCCCCCTCTCTCTGTCAACCCCCCCCCCTCTCTCTCTGTCAAACTCCCTCTCTCTCTGTTGAACCCTCTCTTGGTTGTTGTTGTTAATATTTAATTTTGTAACTTAATTCTGAATAAAACATTTAACAGTGTAATTTTAGGAGATATTTTATGAGGGCGTGTTTAGGGGCGGTGTAGGGTTTGGGTGGGGCAACAAGTGGCGAGTAACTTTAAGGCCTGGCTAGTAGCTCAGGACTTAAAATTTTGAGCCCTGATCTAATCAATAGCCCTATATATAGATAAAGATGTGGTGGGTATAGGGTGTACGCAAGTGACCGATTAAAATGCTCTAACTATCACCTGATATGATGTAATCAATAGCCCTATACATATATATATATATATATATATATATATATATATATATATATATATATATGTAGCACTATAAATAAATAAAAATTGCTGCGCAAAAATATCATATAACCATCATGTGATCAATATCCAATGAGTATATAAATAGATGTAGATAAAAAATGATAAGCAATAAATATTAGTGATAAATAGTGTAAATAAATATATATAAATATGATGTGCCCAAAATATAAAAATCATATATACATAAATAATTATTAACCAAATGGTGCCAAAAATAAACTGAGTAAGTGCCAGTATACAGTAACCTCTTATGAAGTGCCAATAGTGCTGAATAAACCAATACTGATAAATAAATACAAAGTTCATAATGTGCAGAAACAGTTCTTGTTGGA
The DNA here is from genome assembly GCF_965119305.1 of Pelophylax lessonae. Classification (NCBI taxonomy): domain Eukaryota; kingdom Metazoa; phylum Chordata; class Amphibia; order Anura; family Ranidae; genus Pelophylax; species Pelophylax lessonae. Next base: position 23,435,603 of record NC_138771.1, on the reverse strand, counting down.
TCAGTGCAAATAGATGGATCCGAGTCCTCCAAAAGTGCCAATAGTGGAAACCGTGCAAAAAAATAAGGTCACATAAAGTGACCTGTGCTTCCAAAAGTGCCAAGGTAGTGAAGTGTCACAGCAAACCATGCACCCCCTTGTGAGTGGGCGCTCACCTTAAGACATGCGACTATGCGATCAAGCAATAGTCAAGTAACGCTTAATGGGATCTCCTTATTGCTCCCAGATAAGGATCCTATATCCACACGGCTACTTCCACAAGCTTTCGGATATAGGTCATATGCAAGGAAAATAGCCTCCTTCCTTAATGCTTCCGGGTGAGGATCGATGTACCAACTCGAAGCTCATCCCTAACTACCATCAACTTATCTTCTACTTACGAACCTGCTGCGGACCACAAACAAATCCCTTCCCTTTATTGATATAGTGCTCCAATGTAAAGACTACTCCATATCTAACTTATACACACACCTTGTCTCCCACAACTCAGACAAACACCATCTAACTCCATTTAAAAAGTGGGCATCCATTTTTGAAGACACCGCTCTGCTGGAGAAACTCCTTATAAGTTACCAACGTGTCCATAAAACTATCATCTCGGAAACGTGGCGAGAGACCCATTTCAAGATAATGCACCATGCATACTCTCCTTTTTGTAATGATCCTGATGATCCCACTCAGGCTCAATGTCCTTGGTGCAAAACGCTGTGTCTCTCCCCCCCCCCCCCACCTTTTGCATCATCTCTGGGACTGCCATATGATCAGTAATATTCTGGGACGCCATTCTCGCATACATATGAGCAGTCACCAAGCACCAGTTACCAAAAGACCCTCTAACCTGCCTTTTTGGTTGCGAACCTTCAACTCCACAAGGGGAGGCTAAAGCAGTCCACTCACTCTCAATTGACTCACCTATGTCTGCTAACAGACGCATATCCATCATGGCCAATTGGATTAAACCCACCCCCCTGGTCTGGCGATTGGTGAAACAGGCACTCTTATCGCTTTGCAATATGGAAAGGCTTGACACCATACTGTTGAACTTTCAGACTAGGTAAACAAAAACTATTATCCAGGACAATCCATCTGCCATCCAGGCATCACCTAAGCTATTTGTCTTCTTTGGTATCACCAATGTTATGTATACTTGTTGGATTTAAACTTCCATAGGTAACCTATTTCATACTTAACGTAATTTATCTCATGTGTCATGTTCAGGTACACCGCCCCCCCCCCCCCCCCCACCACCCTTTACCTCCCCCCCCATTTCCCTTTTCTTATTGTCTCTTCTATATGCACATGCTACTTTATCTATACTCCTGTTCCTCATCTTGGCATTTATTTCTTGTATTCTGGTTTGGTTTACACATATTTGTTCTTATTCTTCTTTTATGTGTATGTGTGCGCTATTATATTGTTCAATTTGTATATTGGTCTTTTAGCAGCACCAACCTGAGAATTGTGCGTTTTAGGGTGTGTCCCCCAATATGTTTTTTGTTTCTTTTATGTTGTGTTTTAGGCCCCGTTCACATTGACGCGATCCGACTTGGGGGGGCGACCTCGGAGCGGCCGCCACGGACTTCATAACATTAAAGTCTACGGCGGTCGCCTCCAGGTCGCCCCAAAGAAGCTCCGGACCCTTTTTCTAAGTCGGAGCGACTTGTGTCGCTCCTATTAGAACGGGTTCGCAGCTTCCCTATGGAAGGCGACCTACGGCGACCTGTGAGGCGACCAGGTCGCCTTAGTGTGAACGGGGACTTAAACCCCAATAAAAAAATTTCAAAAAAACAAAACATATTTCTTAAGCCAACAACGACGGCCCCAGAGCTCCCAGGTCCCTCAGGGTCCCTGCAGTGAAGGATAATCTGTAGGAGCGGGGCCCCTGGAGCTCAGACCAGGGGCAGAGGAGGTGGAGGAGAAGGCACAGTACGGTTCTTGTTTTGATTACTGCCTGACTGTGTATACAAAACATGATAAAGCCAACTCATGTCACTGGCTGGTTGTATTATGTAGACACGATGGTGTATTGTGAACGGTGACTTTATCCTTACAGCAGCCAAAAGAATAGATTGTCCTAAAAAATAAAAGGAACACTCAACTAAACTCGGGCTCCAATCCTAAGTTTATATCAACTTTATAATTACACTGCCTGGGCAAAAAAAAAGTCACCACCAGGAATTAACTAACTAAACTAAGCACGCAGTAACTCTCCTGTTGGATATTGGATTGCAAAACAGACAAGACTTGCAGCATGCTTTGTTCAGCATCAGCACCGTGAGCACAGCAAATCCATTTAGTTTAAAGCCTTACCTCAGACATGTCCTTTATTCCCCACAAACAGAGCTTTCTTTGTGTGGTATTTGATCACCTGTGCGATTTTTATTTTTTGCGCTATAAACAAAAAAGAAGCGACAATTCTGAAAAAATAAAAAACAATATTTTTGCAATCAGCTGCTCAGATCGCTTTTATAAAAAAGAGAATCGCCGGCTGAAAAAAAAATACCGGGGTTATGGCTGATAATTTCAGCCATAACCCTGGTAAACCACTTCAAAACCGTCATGTATATATCAGGGGCGGACTGACCATTCAGGGATTAGGGCACTGCCCGAGGGCCCAGGGTCAGTAGGGGGCCCCATGAGAGGCTACACACTACAAAAAGAAGCCAGAACTTCCATGCAGGCTATGCTGTGGTAGATATGTAAATGCCCACTCTATGTGTCTGAGCTGCAATTTGTAGGTGGGGCTTTGTGTGGCTTGAGTGTGGACACAGGGGGCCCCATGATCTCTGATTGCCCGGGGGCCCCATGAGTTGTCAGTCCACCCCTGGTATATATACATTTAGCTGTCTTGAAGTAGAAGTATACCAGATATAGCATTTCATACATAGTTACAATAATCCAGCTTGGATTAATGAACTACGTATAAACCATACCTGTGGGAAATCACCACACAGGCACCCTCTACACTTCAAGAAGTTTCCCTGCTGCAGTGTGAACATAGGTCGGCTGCTCGGAATTTGCACCAATTAGACATCGCTTTGCACTTTCTCAGTTAGGCTCCGTTCACATCTAGGCATCCTGGATCGAGGCAAATCACGGAATGCCCATGCGATCCCCGTCACTTCCAATGGCACCCCGATCCCAGCACAATTTTGCAGCGATTGTCGCCCGACGAATCGCAACAAAAAAATCGCACAAACAGAATCACGGGAAGTTCTTGTACCTCTTTTGGGGACAGGCGCCCGCGATTCTGTTTGCCCGATTTTACTGTGATTCCCCAGGCGACAATTGCAGCAAAATTGCGCGCAATCAGGGTGCCATTAAAAGTGATGGGGATCGCATGGGCGTCCAACAATTTGCCGTGATTCGGGATCGCGGGCAGAAGTGCTGCAATTCTGCCTGCGATCCGGATCACCAAGATGTGAACAGAGCCTAAATGCAAAGCATTCTCTGGTTTGATAAGGTGGAGAGGTGGGACGGTGACGTCATGGTCTACACTTTGCCCAATCAAAGAATGGATTTCATGCATTCAGAAAATGCAAGGCGATCTCTAAATGGTGCCCATGCCAAACAATTGACCTTCTGTGTTCATAATGCAGCAGGGCAGCTGCTCGACACGAGACCCAGGAACTAACGGAGATTGTGGCCTATGCAGTGATTTACAAGCTGGACCAATGTAATGCCATACCAAGAGTTATTCTTTAACCACTTGCCGACCGCTCTATAGCCGAAAGACGGCTACAGCACAGTCGTCCAGTTCTGGGAGGGCGTCCTCCCACAACCCCGCTCCTCTGGGTGCCCCCTGGGTGCGCATTTAGTGTGCTCTGTGATTGAGGTAAAGCGTCAATCACAGCAGCCCTTTACCATATGATCAGTTATGCATAATGACAGCTGATCACGTGTTAACAAATGCCAGTTATCAGGATTTCCTTTCCTCAGCGTTGTCACTGTGTGAGGAAAGGAAAGCCGATAACCAGCTATCCTGTGACATCACACATTTACACTGATCATCAGTGCAGCCCCATCAGTGCCCATCAGTGCAGCTTAACAGTGACCATTAATATCGCCTCATCAGTGCAGCCTATCAGTGCCCATCAGTGCAGCCCCATCAGTGTAAGCTGATCACGTGTTAACAAATGCCAGTTATCAGGATTTCCTTTCCTCAGAGTTGTCACTGTGTGAGGAAAGGAAAGCCGATAACCAGCTATCCTGTGACAGCACACATTTACACTGATCATCAGTGCAGCCCCATCAGTGCAGCTTAACAGTGACCATTAATATCGCCTCATCAGTGCAGCCTATCAGTGACCATCAGTGCAGCCCCATCAGTGTAAGCTGGTGCCCATCAGTGCAGCTTATAAGTGCCAAACAGTGCAGCCCCATCTGTGCCAATCAGTGCAGCCTATCAGTGCTCATCAGTGCAGCCCCATCAGTGGCAATTGGTGCCCATCGGTGTCGCATATCAGTGCCCATCAGTGCTGCCTCTCATTGCAGATGGGCACTATTTAGGCTGCATTAATGGGCAATGGTGAGGCTGCAGATGGGCACCGATCAGCCTGTATTAAAGGGCAATGGAGAAGCTGCAGATGGGCACTGACCCTTTTTTTGCTTCAAAGTTCTTTATTTAAAATGTAGGTATTTTTCCTGAAACTTCCATTATAAAATTAAGGTGCGTGTTATAAGCCGATAAATACGGTAGTAAAGATTTTGATTTCAAATATATTTTTACGTATATGCTCATTTAAAACCGTTCATTGATATTATTTATTTATTTTTACTCTGTATTTACTCTTTACTTTTTATGTTGAACGTGTGACGAGCAGCAGAGTACAAGAGGCTCCTCCTACTTATGTTTCCCTGCAGACAGGCTGGGAAAGTTCTGGGTCATGTGACAGCTGTATGTCCATTAGAAAAAATGTACTTAGATATTTTTTATTAAAATAATTACAGTGCCGTCATCCACATACAGAAGGAGAAGGGGGCAATGTAAATTAAACAGTGTGTGTTTAGTATCACTTTAAATCCAGCACACAGGGGAAAAACAGAGAGCACAGAAGAGTAGGACTTTGACACAGCAGGTTTAAGTCCTTACCAGCCGGCAGCAGAGAGCATCCAGGCAGAGAGGGCTAGGGGCCGGTAGCAGAGGCAGGACAGGGGTTAAGCCCACGGGCCCCTGGCCGCAGCACAGAACCTCACAAAGCACAGCAGCAGAGGAAGGGGCAGAGGCGAGCAGGGAGAGGATATATGGTACAGCAACAGGTAACACTCCATAGGGCAACAGTAGGCACAGTGAGGGTCAGGGATCCTCTAGGCCACAGGTATCAAACACAAGGCCCGTGGGCCGAATGCGGCCCCCCCAGGCTATTTCATGTGGCGCTTGCACCTCTCCTGCAGCTGTGGCACCCCCCTTGTCTCTGCCCCCATCTTGTCTCTGTAGTCAACAGCAGAGAGGACAGAACTCCTTTGCCAGATCCTGCACTCCTCTGTGCAGCTGTAGAAAGGCTCCTCTTTGCACCCCCCCCAGGACATGGGGTGCTCTGGACATCTAATCCTACAGATATAACCGGCCCTTTGAGGGCAACCATAATGCTGATGCGGCCTGCGATGAAATGGAGTTTGACACCCCTGCTCTAGGCGGTAACAGGGTACAGCAAGGGTTAAAGGAGAAGTACAGCCAAAGCTCATTTGGCGGTACTTCTCCTGTGGATCACAGGAATATAGTTCATTCTGCACTCCTGTGACCCATTTTGAGCAATAGTTGGCTGAAGCCCGCTGTCTGCTGCCGTCACAGAGCTGGTTCAGGCTCGGGCAAGATTCCGACTATGGAGTCTGGATCCGCACATAATGCCTGGACCAGCACCCGGCTCAGCCTGTCAGCGAGCTGCTGAGAGCCTCAGCCGGCCGCTCCCGCCCCTCCATAGCCATCCGCTCCAGTCAGCGAACAGGGAGAAGAGCAGAGAGGGGTGACTGACAGTCAGCTTGGGGAGCTGTGGGAACTGAGCGATATGCAGTGTTTGATCATTCAGTTCTCAGTGTTAGAGGTGCTGGGGGACCAATTCAGCATCTAGCAAGGTGTGTATGAATCTAGGGGGAAAAAAAAAACACATACTTCTCTTTTAAGCTTCCATGGAGTGGAAATATGGTACAGCAACAGGGAACTGTCCACAAGGCAACAGCAGGCACGGCAGGGCTCATCCAGGCAGAAATTGGGCACAGCAGGGGCTAAATGTCCAGCATACAGGGCAGAGATCCTTCACAGGTCGATGGTGGGTGCTCAGAGGGCTGGGTGCCCCTCCTGGCTGCGACTTCGGGATTACACAGGTAGCAGTTGAGAGGGAAGTAGAGGCACGGCCAGTAGAAATAGTCCACAGGGCAGTAAGCACAGCCAATAAAGAACTGCAAGTCCCAGCAGTTCCAGTGTCCAGAAAGTGGTCCTTAACACCTTCCAGCTTCCTTTCAGTGGAACATCCAGACATACGTTCCTCTGTGTTCATCACTAGGGGAAGCTCAGAAAAATTTGACTTTTCTGCTAGCATAGCGGGGCTTTTTTTTCAGGGGGAACACAGTTCCGGCACGTCCTGCACTGAATGTGTGTAAAGGCAAGGAGTGCTGGGGTGTGCAGGAGGGTCTATTGTCGCTGGTGGGGATCTATTTTTGTATGAGGGTCTATTGTTGCTGGAAGGGATCTACTGTTGAGAGAGAGGTCCATTGTTGCTGGTGGAAGATCTATTGATTTAAGCTGGGAGGGGTCTTATATTCCTGGGGAGTCAGTTGTTACTGGGAGGCAGGGCCTGTAGATAAGGGGGTACCACTAGACCTCCTGTACAGGGCCCAGGCCAGCAGGGGGACCCAGGCAGCAGGGTGAATCAGATGTGGGCAGAGATCGTGATCAGTGTGGCGGAGGGGCAATTACTGGGGCAATGACCGTTCTACTGCGGCCCCTCCTGCGTGAACGATGAAGTACTATGTCGGGCGCGCTCCTGACCCCACTCTGCGGCAGGGATGCCGATGCATGGGGAAGGCGGCTCCAATTGCCGCCTGACACCCGCGATCGCTCCCCGCTGAGAGAGAAGGACGGTCAGCTATTGTAAACAGCTGTCCCGCTATAATTCACTAATCACCACCATTACTAGTATATAAAACGCAGTGGTGAGCAAAAACATGTAGCAGAATACATTGTGGCCTGAATTTAAAAAAAGTTTAATTTTATTGGATATGTATTATAACAGAAAGTAGAAAATATTGGGGTTTTTTTTCAAACTTTTTGGTCTTTTTTCGTTTTATAAAGCAAAAAATAAAAAACCCAATAGTGATTAAAGCGGAGTTCCGGGCACAAAATCGATATTTTTTTTTTTTGTGCCCCTCCGCTAGTTAGACATCACCTGAAAAGGAATTGGATAGTTAGGTTTTTTTTTTTGTTTACTCACCTTGTAATTGAAGATCGTAAATACTCACCTCAGAGTACTTCCTCCCTCGCCACCCCGTCACTTCCTGTCTCGCGATGATTCCTGGGAGCTGAACGTCATCGCTCCCAGGAATCAATGCGACGGCACCGGCCCCGCTCGTCACTTCCGGGCGACGCCGCATTCCCCTGCTAAACAGCTTCTGGGCATGCCCAGAAGCTGTGGAGGAATGCGGCGCCGCACCGGAAGTGACGAGAGGGGCCGGTGCAGTGCATTCTGGGACAAGAAGACGCGGAAGAAGACGCAGAAGAGGACCGCGCCGGCTTCAGCTGCCCACAAGAGAGATGGAAACGCTGTGGAAGAAATTTTATAAGTAAGTATTTCTTCTAAAAGGTAAGTGCGAACCAGGACAGATCAGAGGCTAGCCATTGTGGAATGTACTAGCCCTGACTGTCCCGGGGGTATGTTTAGTAAAAAATTACTTCTGTGCCCGGAAATCCGCTTTAAGTACCACCAAAAGAAAGCTATATTTGTGGAAAGAAAACAACATAAGTTTAGTTTCAAGTACAGCCTTGCACGACCGCACAATTGTCAGTTAAAGTAATGCAGTGTCGTATCGCAAAAAATGGCCTGATCAGGAAGGGGGGGGGGGGGTAAATCGTCCGGAGGTCAAGTGGTTAAATTAACAACTTGGTAATCTGCTTTCTTTTCTTCCTTCCTTTCGTCTTCTTTCCTTCCCATTCCTCTACTTTCTTGTCCATCCCTTTTGGTACTTTGGTTGGATCTGTCACGTATTTAATTTTATCATATTTCCCCCTTTTGGATGCTTTCTATGACTCAGTATATGTAATGTTTGCCTGTATTGGTTATAAATTGCTTCTGGAGACTCAGGTTCAAGTAAAGCCCCGTACACACGTACCGATTGTCAGCCGTAAATATTCGCTGTAGGCTTGTTGGTATGATGCTTCCGACAGCCGACAGCGCATTTTCGGCCGAACAGAATCTGTCGTGCAAGCATTAAAATTTTTGTTGGCCAACACCAGAACGGCCGATTGTTCGCCAGTCAGTACAGAATTCGGCCGAGACAACAGATTTGCAAGACTGGGCATGCTCAAAAAAGAAAAAAGACAAGGAAAGTTAACCATCACATGACATCACTTCTGCAGTCGGCTGTTGTTGGCCGACAAAATTCGTGTGCAGTCTTTTGCAGTTTTCAACAGACACGACAGCCCTGGACAAAAGACGGCCAATCGTTCGGCCGACGATCGATACGTGTGTACGGGGCTTTAGGGTCCTTTCACACGGGCGTTCCGTATGTCTGTTTTTTCATCCCATCCGTATGCGGGTGATATACGGACATAATGCTTGTCAATGGGATTGCGGATGTCAGAGGATGACCATGCGTCCTTTCCGATCAGTTCAGTTTTTTGGAACGGAAGAGAACCCTATTTTTCGTCCGTTTAAAAAACGGAACGGAAGCAAAAACGGATGTCAGCGGTGACATCCGCTGACATCCGCAATCCCATTGACATGCATTATCTCCGTTTTATCATCCGCAAACGGATGGGATGATAAACAGGCAAACGGAAGGGACACTCCAAAAGTGCATCCATGTCCGTTTAAAAAAAAAAGTCACTGAGCGGAGGAAAAAACTGAATGGACCGTGTGAAAGGACCCTAATGTAGAAGATTTAACCACCCAATAAGCCCCGTACACACGTACTGATCGTCGGCCGAACGATTGGCCATCTTTTGTCCAGGGCTGTCGTGTCTGTTGAAAACTGCAAAAGACTGCACACGAATTATGTCGGCCAACAACAGCCGACTGCAGAAGTGATGTCATGTGATGGTTAACTTTCCGTGTCTTTTTTCTTTTGTGAGCATGCCCAGTCTTGCTCATCTGCTGTTTGTCGGCCGACATCTGTACTGACTGGCGAACAATCGGCCGTTCTGGTGACGGCCAACAAATATTTTAAAGTCTGCACGACAGATTCTGTTCGGCCGAAAATGCGCTGTCGGCTGTCGGAAGCATCATACTAACAAGCCTACAATCGGCCGATCGGTCAGCGGCCGAATATTTACGGCCGACAATCGGTACGTGTGTACGGGGCTTTACCTTCAACTATGTAGTGCAAGGGCATGCCTGATTGCATACAAATTGAAAGTGTTTAGATCTGACCTCATATTATATGGTTTTGGTAAATCTAAAGACAATTGTATAGTGTGTATCAAGCTTTTAAGTCTTTTTCTGACATTTGTTGCATAATCCGTATTTTTTGCTAGAAAATTACTTAGAACCCCCAAACATTATATATATAAATATATATATATATTATATATATACAGTGCCTTGCGAAAGTATTCGGCCCCCTTGAACTTTGCGACCTTTTGCCACATTTCAGGCTTCAAACATAAAGATATAACACTGTAATTTTTTGTGAAGAATCAACAACAAGTGGGACACAATCATGAAGTGGAACGAAATTTATTGCCTATTTCAAACTTTGTTAACAAATAAAAAACTGAAAAATTGGGCGTGCAAAATTATTCAGCCCCCTTAAGTTAATACTTTGTAGCACAAACTTTTGCTGCGATTACAGCTGTAAATCGCTTGGGGTATGTCTCTATCAGTTTTGCACATCGAAAGAATTAAATTTTTGCCTATTCCTCCTTGCAAAACAGCTCGAGCTCAGTGAGGTTGGATGGAGAGTGTTTGTGAACAGCAGTTTTCAGTTCTTTCCACAGATTCTTGATTGGATTTAGGTCTGGACTTTGACTTGGACATTCTAACACCTGGATATGTTTATTTGTGAACCATTCCATTGTAGATTTTGCTTTATGTTTTGGATCATTGTCTTGTTGGAAGACAAATCTCCGTCCCAGTCTCAGGTCTTTTGCAGACTCCATCAGGTTTTCTACCAGAATGGTCCTGTATTTGGCTCCATCCATCTTCCCATCAATTTTAACCATCTTCCCTGTCCCTGCTGAAGAAAAGCAGGCCCAAACCATGATGCTGCCACCACCATGTTTGACAGTGGGGATGGTGTGTTCAGGGTGATGAGCTGTGTTGCTTTTTCACCAAACATAACGTTTTGCATTGTTGCCAAAAAGTTCGATTTTGGTTTCATCTGACCAGAGCACCTTCTTCCACATGTTTGGTGTCTCCCAGGTGGCTTGTGGCAAACTTTAAACAACACTTTTTATGGATATCTTTAAGAAATGGCTTTCTTCTTGCCACACTTCCATAAAGGCCAGATTTGTGCAGTATACGACTGATTGTTGTCCTATGGACAGAGTCTCCCACCTCAGCTGTAGATCTCTGCAGTTCATCCAGAGTGATCATGGGCCTCTTGGCTGCATCTCTGATCAGTCTTCTCCTTGTATGAGCTGAAAGTTTTTAGAGGGACGGCCAGGTCTTCGTAGATTTGCAGTCGTCTGATACTCCTTCCATTTCAATATTATCGCTTGCACAGTGCTCCTTGGGATGTTTAAAACTTGGGAAATCTTTTTGTATCCAAATCCGGCTTTAAACTTCTCCACAACAGTATCTCGGACCTGCCTGGTGTGTTCCTTGTTCTTCATGATGCTCTCTGCGCTTTAAACAGACCTCTGAGACTATCACAGTGCAGGTGAATTAATACGGAGACTTGATTACACACAGGTGGATTCTATTTATCATCATTAGTCATTTCGGTCAACATTGGATCATTCAGAGATCCTCACTGAACTTCTGGAGAGAGTTTGCTGCACTGAAAGTAAGGGGGCTGAATAATTTTGCACGCCCAATTTTTCAGTTTTTTATTTGTTAACAAAGTTTGAAATATCCAATAAATTTCGTTCCACTTCATGATTGTGTCCCACTTGTTGTTGATTCTTCACAAAAATTTATAGCTTTATATCTTTATGTTTGAAGCCTGAAATGTGGCAAAAGGTCGCAAAGTTCAACGGGGCCAAATACTTTTGCAAGGCACTGTAAATATTTTAGCAGAGACCTTGAAAAATAAAATGGCAATTATTGCAATGTTTTATGTCACACAGTATTTACAAAGCGGCCTTTTAAACGCAATTTTTATGGAGAAAATATACTTTCATGAATTAAAAAAAAAATAAAAAACAAAGTTATCCCAATTTTTTTGTATAATGTGAAAGATGATGTTACACCACGTAAATAGATCCCGAATATGTCATGCTTTAAAATTGCATACACACTCACGGAATTGAGACAAATTACAGTACAGAGGAGGTCTAGTGCTGGAATTATTGCTCTCGCTCTAATGATCGTGACGATATCTCACACGTGTGGCTTGAGCGCTGTTTACATTTGCGGTCGCAACTTACGTATGCATTTGCTTCTGCGTGCGAGCACGGTGGCATAAGGCGCTTTGTATTTTTTTTATCTTATTTTTACACTGTCCCTTTGAAAAAAAAAATCTTATCACTTTTATTACTGTCAGATGGAATGTAAACACACCTTGTGACAGTTATAGGCAGTGACAGGTACTCTGTATGGAGGGATCGGGGGTCAAATCCCTTCTTTGCACTTAAAAGCATTCAAAACACCAAATTTGGCTGTTTTGAATGCTGTCATTTTTTTAAAAATTTGGAGCCTTTAAGTCTTCAGTAAACCAAAAGTGATGTCATCGCTTCCAGGTACCTAGATCCGAGACCTAACCGAAGCAGATTCTGGCTTTGTTCGGGTCTCTGGCCAGCCGGCGGACGTGCCAGCTGGTCACTTGGGTCTCCTGGTGGGACGGAAGAGCCTGGGCAGCCACAGAAGGGTGGGGGAGGGGGAATAAAAGCCGAGACACTTCTTAGCTGCATCAGTTGTTATCACAAGAAAGCCAAATGCCGGCTCTAAAAACGGTACTGGGGTGAGGCTTGCAGCTGCAGGCATCACCCCGGTACAACCCCTTCAAGCCAAGGACGCATATTTGCATACAGTCGGCGTAAAGGGGATTTTTTTACTTTTTTCTACCAACCGCGTGTAATGTGCTGTTCTATTCTTTTCAATAAAACTGATGTTAAACACAAAAAAAAAAAAAAAAAAACAGAGCTCTGTACAGAGGGAACAATCTGTCAGTTTCTCCTCCCTGTAAAGCTGGGATGAGAAACTGAGAGATCTTTAGTAAAAAGCAGCAAACTGTACTCCCATTACAGCCCATGATCGCCCCTGATGTTAACTCCTTCCCAGCCAGTGTCAATAGTACAGTAATAGTTTATAGTATTATCACTGTATTAGTGTCAGTGGTGATGTCAGTGGCAGATAGTCCATTCCTCCCCCAGCGTCAGTTAGTGTCAGATTATCCGCCGCTCTATCACATGCCCATTATAAGTCGCTGATCGCCATTAGTAGTATGAATAAAAATTCATATTATATATATATATATATATATACATACATACTCTCACACACACACACACACACATATATATATATATATACACTATAGTTTGTATGCACTATATCTTTTATGTAAACCAATCAATATACACTTATTAGGATTTTTTTTAATCAAAAACATGTAGCAGAAAACATTTTGGCCAAAATGTATAAAAAAAAAAAAGTGATTTTTTTGTTTATTGGATATGTTTTATAGCAGAAAGTAAACTTTTTTTCATACCTTTTTGGTTATTTTTGTTTATATTGCAAAAAAAAAGAAAGAAAAAAAAAAAACCGTGGTGATCAAATACCACCAAAAGAAAGCTCTATTTGCGTGAAGGAAAATGAAATAGACTGTTTGGGTACAGTGTTGCATGACCGCGCAATTACCAGATAAAGTGGTTGAGTGCCGAATAGCAAAAAACTGGCCTGGTATTGAAGGATGGGGGGGGGTAAGGGTCCTTTCACATGGTGTGGATCCGTTCTGCTCAGCAGGGGATAGTAAGCACAGATTCCCGCTGAGCAGGCAGGTGACATCTACCTCTCCGCTCTGTGTGCGTAGAGGGAGGTGTCAGAGCCCCATGCATCTCTATGGGGGAATCGGATGAGAGCGGACCGCCTGTCCGCTCTCATCCTATCCGCTGGACGGATGTAAAACAGGGTTTCCATCCGTCCGGATTTCACAGACAGGATCGGATGTGGACATGTCTCCGCTGACATCCGCTGCCCCATAGCGATGCATGGGGCATCCAATCAGATCCGCCTGAAAAACTGACAGGTGGATCTGATTGGATCGTTCGTGTGAAAGGACCCTTAATCTTCCAGAGCTGAAGTGGTTACAGTATATTAGGAAATACGGCCATATCAATGATAAGAAGGTTGGAGGTGTATAGGACAGATGCCATGTTGGGGTTCATTTACTAAAAACGAAAAAGTGAAAAATCTGGTGCAGATCTGCATAGAAACCAATCAGCTTCCAGGTTTGTTTGTTTTTTTCAAACAAGCTGAAATTATTATTAGAATACATGATTTATATAGCTCCAACAGTTTTCGCAGTGCTTGTTAGAAGCGGATTGGCTACCATGCACAGTGTGTCTAGTTCATTCCGTATGAATTCCAGGAACCGATCCTTCCCTCGTTGGCATACAATGCAAGAAATTCAGTTCCCTAAACCCTTTGTTCAGGGCAGTGTTTCTCAACTCCTGTCCTCAGGGTACACTAACAGGCCAGATTTGCAGTGATTTTCAAATCACTGAGCAGCAAATGATACCTGTGATATATTTCAGTTTTCTTGCAAACCTGGCCGGTTAGTGTGCCCTGAGGACTGGAGTTGAGAAACACTGGTTCAGGGGATGACTGGCACTTTCAGTCCAGAGCACAAGTACAGACCAGATCCCCATGGTGCAGCTACTCGGCCCCCCCTCCCACTCTCTCTCTTTCCGGCCTTCTCCTGACCCCCATTCCAGGCTAAAGCTTCGCTACCAGGTACTCTCTATTCACCGGCCGAATCCGGTTTCCCGACCTGGCAAGTAGGGGCGGTTGGGGGGAGCTGGGACAGCTCGGTTGGGGCTGGTGGGGGGGAGGGGGGGAAGAGTCTCCAGTGGGTCATGGAACCGGCCTCTGTTCAGACACAATTTACACCATCCATGCTGGGGGGGGGGGGGTGTTCATGCTATCTGTCCTTGTCTTCATCCCACACTCAGTGGGTCAGCAGTGGGGACTTTTGACTTCTCTTCACCAGAAATCATTTAGGCATGTCTGTGTCAGAAGTGGTGCAGCCTTTTTACTGGGCATTAGAGCGGCCTGCCTTTGTCAAATCTAGCTTACAACCGATAATGGCATCTGTCAGCACAGTACAGAGTTAATTATGGTACACAATAAAGTGTTACTAAAACACAACAGTAAAATCAGTCTGTATATGCAATAAAGCATGCTTGTTGAACTCACTGAGAAACCTAAGAGGTTGATCCTCTGCATGGAGCAAAAAGGCTGTTTGATCCTGGATTCGGATACTCCCCTTCTTCCACTGTTTCCAAAACATGTCTGGACAAGACAGTTACTGGAGTCAGGCTGCACATGCTCAGTTTGGTGTTTTATTGCTAGAGAGGTTTTTCGTTTCTTAGCAGAGTGCATGTGATCAGCACAGGGTCAATCGAAACTGTCCAGACAGAGGGTCAGTGGGCCTGTAGCCTGATAGGACAGCTTCTACCCCCCCATGAAAAAGTAAAACTGTAACTTAAAAAAAATGTATAAAAGGGAATTGAAAGTTTCTGAGGTGTCCCAGTCTAGAACTCTCTAGTGGACAAACATTGTTTCAGGTGTGAACAACAAGAAAGAGAGGGGTGAGAGAGGGGGGGGTTGAAAGAGAGAGAGAGGGGGGGGTGACAGAGAGAGAGAGAGAGAGAGAGGGGGGGGTGACAGAGAGAGAGAGAGGGGGGGGGTGACAGAGAGAGAGAGAGGGGGGGGTGACAGAGCGAGAGAGAGGGGGGGGGGGTGACAGAGAGAGAGAGAGGGGGGGGTGACAGAGAGAGAGAGGGGGGGTTGACAGAGAGAGAGAGGGGGGGTTGACAGAGAGAGAGAGGGGGGGTTGACAGAGAGAGAGGGAGGGGGGGGGGTTGACACAGAGAGAGAGAGGGGGGGGTTGACACAGAGAGAGAGGGGGGGGTTGACACAGAGAGAGAGAGGGGGGGTGACAGAGAGAGAGAGGGGGGGTGACAGAGAGAGAGAGGGGGGGTGACAGAGAGAGAGAGGGGGGGTGACAGAGAGAGAGGGGGGGGGTGACAGAGAGAGAGGGGGGGTGACAGAGAGAGAGGGGGGGTGACAGAGAGAGAGAGAGGGGGGGGGTGACAGAGAGAGAGAGGGGGGGTTGTGACAGAGAGAGAGAGGGGGGGTTGACAGAGAGAGAGGGGGGGTTGACACAGAGAGAGAGAGGGGGGGGGTTGACACAGAGAGAGAGAGGGGGGGGTTGACACAGAGAGAGAGAGGGGGGTGACAGAGAGAGAGAGGGGGGGTGACAGAGAGAGAGAGGGGGGGTGACAGAGAGAGAGAGGGGGGGTGACAGAGAGAGAGAGAGGGGGGGTGACAGAGAGAGAGAGGGGGGGGTGACAGAGAGAGAGGGGGGGTGACAGAGAGAGAGGGGGGGTGACAGAGAGAGAGGGGGGGTGACAGAGAGAGAGAGAGAGAGAGGGGGGGTGACAGAGAGAGAGAGAGAGGGGGGGTGACAGAGAGAGAGAGAGGGGGGGGGTGACAGAGAGAGAGAGGGGTGACAGAGAGAGAGAGGGCGTGACAGAGAGAGAGAGGGCGTGACAGAGAGAGAGAGGGCGTGACAGAGAGAGAGAGGGCGTGACAGAGAGAGAGAGGGGGGGGTGACAGAGAGAGAGAGAGAGAGGGGGGTGACAGAGAGAGAGAGAGAGAGGGGGGTGACAGAGAGAGAGAGGGGGGGTGACAGAGAGAGGGAGGAGGGGTGACAGAGAGAGAGAGAGGGGGGGGGGTGACAGAGAGAGAGAGAGAGAGAGAGAGGGGGGGGTGACAGAGAGAGAGAGGCCTGAACTCCCAGAGGGCTTGATGTAGGGCACTGAGAGGGAATCGGTGCAGTGGTGCAGGAAAAGAGGAATGAGGGAGCTACGTGCCTTGCTGACCCGAAGCGAGGATGGATGTCATGTGCAGGAGCTGCTCGTTTGTTGAGAGTAAGAGAGGGAAAAAAATAAAAAAAATCGGTAGAGCCGGAGGAATGCTGAGGTTGCAGCAGTGTGTGTAAGAGCGGAGGTGTGCTGGGGATGCTGTGAGAGGCAGTCTCAGTCTCATGGTCTGCCCGCTCAGCCGCTCTCAATGTTTCAGACCTGGATGGAGCCGCATGATGCCTAGGGGCGCCGGGGAGCGCAGAAATCACTAACACTGCCAAATGATTTATACGACCCCCCCCCCCTCGGCCTGCACCCCTGGCGGGCACCGGTCTCGCCAACCCCTTGGTACGCCCTGGCCGGATTAACATAGACCGGGCATCCCATGCTGGCTGAGAAACAGCCTGGTGGCTCGAATGCCGATGCCCCCTGCTGGACGATCTCACTGCGGCTCTTGCTGCTGTTCAGTGGAGAAGAGGCAGAGCCAAAAATGTACTGTGTGGAGACCAGGAGATAAGTAGATGGGGGGGGGGGGGTCAGTTTGTACACAGATGAGGGCAGTGGGGGAGGAGGGGTCAGAGCTGATGCAGCTCTGTGGAGAGATGGAGATTTTAGCTGTTGTGTTGAGGTGGCTACAGGAATAATCTTTGAGAGAAGGGTGCAGAGATGAGCTATGGATGTGGGGGCAAGAGTGTCCTCTGTGCATAGCAAACCTCTGAACACTGTAAGCTATGCCTAACACCCTCCTCTCTATTATGTAGTCTTGAACACTGCACTCTATGCCTAACAACCGCCTGTGTATTATGTAATCCTGAACCCAGCGATGTGTATAATGTAGTCCTGTACCCAGCGCTCTGTGTATTATGCAATTCTGTACCCAGCGCTGTGTATTATGTAGTCCTGTACCCAGCGCTCTGTGTATTATGCAGTCCTGTGCCAAGCGTTCTGTGCATTATGCAGTCCTGTGCCAAGCGCACTGTGTATTATGCAGTCCTGTGCCCAGCGCACTGTGTATTATGCAGTCCTGTGCCCAGCACACTGTGTATTATGCAGTCCTGTGCCCAGTGCTTTGCTTCATTTGAAAAATCTGGTCACCTTTGCTATTCGGCGTTTATCAGTGTTTTCGAGCCTCAAGCTTTTAGGAGAATAAAGTTTTTCTAAAAAGAGCTACAGCAAAAAAAAAAAAAAACACACCTTACGCTACAGCGAGCGCTACCGGCTTTTTTTTTTAAACGTCCAGTGTGCATGAGGCCTAACTCCCCAGCCCCCCCCCCCCCCATAAACATTACAGAGAAATGATACCCAAGCCGGATTCTTCAGTCATTCTAAGCAGCAATATTTTTTAATTTTTATTCTGCATTATATGATGGTGAGAGGTGAGGGAAACGGCAACACTAATAATCCAGTTAGTGTCGGTTCACACTACCGTGATCCTAAAATCGCCCCATAAGGGGCGACTTGTGAATTATTTTAAGCGACTTATATGATAGACGACTTTGTATTTGGCCAATCAGAATATGATGTGTTGTGACCCAATTTCCCTTTCCTGTTTTTTTTTTACTTTTTCCTGTTTCCCATGTGTCCTGTGTTGTCTGTGTGTGTGTCATTGCACAAGTATTTGTTAGCCATGTTTGCCTTGGCCTATCTGATGTCAGCTGTTATAACAGCCAGTATGGCAATATTAATTCAAGACGCAGGAAACGCAGGATGAGGATGAGAAGAAGAAGGTGATACTGGATCCATCCCATCATTCGTAATCGGGAAAGCAGAGGGCAGTTCTGGGCCATGTATGCAAATTTGCGTGCTCATGAGGACAAGTTTTTCAATTTTACTCGTATGTCCATGGCAAGGTAATTAAACTTTGTAAAATTAAATTGTCAAATGTGTAAAAGAATATAGAGATATGTGCGTACAGCTAACATTGTCTAAAATTTTCAATTTTTATTTTAGCAAGTGGCATAATTCTTATTTTCCTTTTTTATAATAGTTTTGATGAATTACTTGGTCTGGTTGGCATCCATTTGCAGCGGCAGAACACGTCTTTTCGTAGAAGTATCTCACCTACTCAACGATTGATAATAACACTAAGGTAAACTATAGTGACATATTTCTATTTTTTGGTGTTTATGCTCCACAAAAGAAAAAGTTATGACACCTTTTTGTTTGAAAATAGGGGTTCTGGAGCAAACTTGGTCAGCAAAATATTTTCGGATACTCTGCAAGTGTAATTTTTTTCATAGCCTTCACCAGATGGACTATGCATATTTTACTATTTCAGGATAGCGTAGATTGCACAATATAGCATCTAAACACCAATTTAAAAAATGCACCACAATACTGGCATTTTCATTATAAAAGAATATTTATTACATAACGTAACAACAAAGATAACTTAAGGCAATAACTTGTTTAACAACAAGGCAAAGGCAATTATAAAAAATAATATAAAAAAAGAACTTTATAATTGCTCGTAAACATTAGTATAGCCTGGCTCACCGCCTGACCCACTGCTGGCTGTAGGTCTTCCCGACTGGCCCTCATTTTGTGCCATCGTAGCAAAAGATGGCGGAACATAGGGTCTGGCCGGTACTGGGGTCCGGTAATAGGGGATGGGGGAAGGATATGGGATTGGGCTAGATGATTGGAGTACATTGCCATAGACATCATGGTAGGGGTGGTATAGATGGGGATAGTAAGGGAGGGTTCTAGGTGGTGGAGGGGTAGGATGGGGATAATATGGCCCAGATGGTGGTGGTGGGCCATATGATGTCGATGGGCCTAAATTTTGGGCAGCACTTTCAATAATGTCCATTATTTGTATACGAACATTATATTTTCTATCTTCTGAGACACGGGTCATCATACTCCCAATCATGATCCCAAATCCCTGATCCTCATTATTTAGGTTTTTTAATGTCTCCTGCAGCTTTTTTAATACTGTGATAAATCTGTCAAGGCACTCCCCCCCACTTGGTCCTGTAGGTCTTCGGGGTTGACGTCTCCTGACAGTAGTTGAGATTTGGCTGGGCCCAGCTTGCTCCTTCCATCTTGTCTGGAGAACTTGTACTGAAATAAATAACAAAAAACATAAAATGTATTTTTTCTTTCAGGTACCTGGCAACAGGACATTCCATTGTGAGTTTACATTATCAATTCATGGTGGGCAAGTCGACACTGAGCTACATCATCACTGAAACCTGTGAGATATTATGGAATGTGCTCTGTCAGAATATTTATACTGCTCTGAATATAACAGTGTCTAATTATGTCAATAAGCAAAGATCTGTGAGGTAGGAGAATCTCAACTTATTTTCACAAATCAATATGTAGCGAATTCTTTTTAATTGATTAATTTCCTTTTAAAATCATATACCAATCTTAGTGAGTACAGTCTACAGTAAGGAATATATATAAGAATATTTATTCACAAGACATGTATTCACAATAAATGATCAAACTAGAAATTAAACAAAAAGATAACATTACATAAAAAAAACAAACTTCAAACGATAAATGCAATGTGATGTGTAGCTCAATAATCAAAGTGAAAATGAAACAAGATGACCTTTTCTCCAGGTATAGCATAAACCATAGGTAAGTGTTCTATATAAACCGGCCACAATTGTCGACAGTCAATAAGAGAATAAGCCATGCAAAACGGGAGCCTAAAATCGCAAATAATGCGCTAAATCTGATATTAATAAAAATGTATAAAAAACAAAAATCAGCTTTTTGGAGAAAAATCTACAATGGCTTATACGGCTGGGATTGTAATCTTATTACCCTTAAATATGCAATATAAAACAGATAAGGAAGGAAATAAACAATATTGAATAAATTCAAATAACACAGCAAGGCATATTTACCACACTTAAGATGGCTGCTAGCTTCAAATGGTCATTACCAGAGTCCTAAGATGGATGCCTTCCCAATATGGTGGTCAGTGAGGGAGGAGTTTCGTTTTGGCGTCCCTCAAAGTTTCAGATAAATGATGGAGCAAGATGGAGTATGTAAAGATGAGTATATAGATGGATGTGAATAGTGTGTATGTTGTAAGTGTAAGGGGTGTTGTCAGTAATGTGATGATGATGTGTCCTATTACATCTGGGTTCTCTCTTTTATATGGTATTGAACAAAGGACTATTAAAATTACCATAACATTACCAATAGGGATAATTACTTATATCAGAACGGTGGGGGGGGGGAATATAATATGTCCCGAGTCCAACCGGTCCTTATGGTTGTTCACGCCAGCCAGCCGGTCCATAAGGACCGGTTGGACCCGGGACATATTATATTCCCCCCCCCACACCGTTCTGATATAAGATGAGATGATGTTATAAGTTCCTGTCTGAAGCCATTTACACACTGCAAAAAGGCTATAAGGACTATAGGTCCATATCGCATATATACAAAAATTAAATCACCCCTTCGGCCCTGAAACAGGGAAAAGGAAACGATAAGTGAATATATCGAGTGCAGCCACCAGTATGGTAACCATCGTGCTCCTACAACAGAACAGCTGTAAAGTCCTGACTATCAAGTTATAATATAGCGCCATCCTATATAGCATAAAAAGCGGTGCTTAATGTGGTGATTGAGGGGCTGGACACTTAGCCCAAAATAAATGAGTGAATACATATTTACATTGGAGGCTATACATAAATACTAAGGGGACGATATCTGGTGTTTTCTCGTGTCGCCAATCTGTCATCTTCCGAGTCATTGAAAAGGAAATACCGGTCTGTTATGGTCTCTCTGGCCCTGAGGAAGCCTTGAGCGAAACGCGTCGGCTTGCTGGGGACCTACATTGACCGCATTCCATCAGAGACCTACTCTTTCCATCCTACACAGGCTCTTGGTTGTTTTTCCCTTTTTGGGATGTATTTCTATTCATGACTCTTTACAATTGGTTTTATCAATATTTCTTTATGTTATTTTGTTTGTGCTAACATGTGCTCACATGCCCATGTTTTTTATGATGCAATCTAATAAAATGTAAACTATTTTAGAAGTTGGTTTGTGCGTGATCCTTCTACTCCCACTAGCCCGTAAAGCCCCACTTTTTTCTATCTTCTGTGTTTTCATCTCAATTAGGGGTAAGGGCATACATGCACGGTATTTTTTGTCTTGATAAGTCATCACTATTGGGATGTCCCAAAGCAGTGTAGACATGAGGGGTGGGAGACGCAACCGTAAAAAAGGAAACGCAGCACCCACATCAGAGAAAGGAACCTTACACACACAGTAAGAGAACCTTCTGGGCAACGAAAAAAGACTCAACAGGAGCAACAGCCCAGGAAATCAAATAACCCAGGGTATAAACAAACCCAACAGCCAGAGACCCACAAAAAAACAAGGGTTCCCTATGGCACTGCCGCACTGAGAACTTTGCGGCCAAAGGAGGCATCAGCTGATGCCAGAACATCCACCTTATAGAATTTGGAAAAGGTGTGCACCGACGACCAAGTCGTAGCCTTGCACACCTGGTCCACCGAGGCCTGATGCCGGTAGGCCCAGGACGTACTCAATGATCTGGTAGAGTGCGCCTTAACAGGGGAGGGTGGAACCCGTTCCTTCAAAGCATAGGCCTGTTCAATGGTCTGTCTGATCCATTTGGCAATGGTCGCTGCAGACGCAGCCATGTCCTTCCGAGGTCCCTCAGGAAGGACAAAGAGGGAATCCGATTTCTGAAAGGATTCAGTGGACGACAGGTATACCCTGATCGCCCTGACAACATCCAAGGAATGCAATGCAACCTCCTTAGGATGCTTAGGCTTCGCACAGAGCGAAGGCAAAACAATGTCCTCATTAAGGTGAAATTCAGAGACCACCTTAGGGAGAAAAGACTAATGAGGTCGCAAGACCACCTTATCCTTGTGAACCACCAAATAAGGAGAGCAGCAAGACAACGCCGCCAGCTCCGACACTCTGCGAGCCGAAGTGATCGCCACTAGAAAAGCAACCTTTTTAGACAGCAGAGGCAACGATATCTCCCGGATGTTTTCAAAGGGAGAACGCTGTAACACGGACAGAACCAAGTTCAAGTCCCATGGAGGTAAAGGCTCCCTCCGGGGAGGGGCCAAATGTCGCACACCTTGAATGAAGGTGCGAATTAAGGAATGAGACGCCACAGGGCGTTGAAAAAGAACAGCCAGTGCAGATACCTGGCCCTTTATTGTGGCCAGCGCCAGGCGCTGGTCCACACCAGCCTGAAGGAAAGCCAACACTCTCGTCACTGAGTATGAGCGAGGAGAAAACCCCCTGGACTCACACCAGGAAAAATAGGCTTTCCAGGTACGGTAATAAATTTCACCAAACTAGGCTTTTCTTGCCTTGATTAAAGTAGGAATGACCTCTGGGGAGAGACCCCTGTCTCTCAGGACCTGGCTTTCAACAGCCAGGCCGTTAAAGCCAGCGACTGTAAAGCAGGATGGAAGATCGGTCCCTGAGACAGTAGATCTTCCAGCAGCGGTAGCCGCCAAGGAGTCTCGACCACCAGGTGAACAATGTCGGCGTACCAGGACCGGCGTTGCCAGTCTGGTGCCACCAGAATCACCAAGTTCGGTTTCGAGGCCAACCTGCGAAGGAACCTGGACAACAACTGAATCGGAGGAAAGGCATACATCAGACGATACTGAGGCCAAGGGGCCACCAACGCATCCGAGGCGTCCACCCGCGGATCGCGCGTTCTTGCCACGAACCTTTCCACCTTGTGGTTTAGCCGAGACGCGAACAGATCCACATCTGGGGATCACCACTTTGCACACAGCCTTTGGAAGACCTCCGGGTGTAGGGAACATTCCCCCTGGTCCAGGGTCTGGCGGCTCAGATAGTCGGCCTGCCAATTCTCCACACCCGGAATATGAACTGCCGAAATCACCGGGACATTAGTCTCGGCCCAAGACAGAATGTCGGTCACCTCCCGGGCCCCCGGGCACTCCTGGTGTCCCCTTGGTGGTTGGTTGGATGTAAGCCACCGCGGTAGCATTGTCCATCTGTACCCGAACAGGACGGCCCCGAAGTCGATCCGACCACTGGAAAAGAGAGCTTGATCGCTCTTAACTCCAATATGTTGTTCGGAAGGGAGGATTCCTCCTCCGACCAAGTGCCTTGGGCAGACAGGTTGCCCAGGACTCCACCCCAGCCTGACAGGCTGGCATCCGTTGTAATCACTGTCCACAGCAACGGACGGAAGGATTTTCCTTCTGACACAGCCGGGGACTGAAGCCACCACAGAAGATCCATTCTGGTCTGGCGACTCAACGAAACCCTCAGAGCCAAGGACTGAGGAAGTCTGTCCCACCTGGCCAGGATCTCTGCTTGAAGAGACCAAGTGTGAAACTGAGCAAATGGGATCGCCTCGAAAGCCGATACCATCAACCCCAGGCACCGCATACAGGTCCTGAGCGATGAGGACTGGTTGTCCCTGAGGGACCTGACCTCGTTTTGATGGGTCCAGAGCTTGTCCTCCGGCAGAAAGACCTTCGCTTGAGCAGAGTCCAGAACCATTCCCAGATAGGGAAGACGAACCGAAGGAGACAACGTCGACTCCTGATCGTTGATGGTCCAACCGAACTCCTTTAGCGTCTGTACCGTAGTTGACAGATTGCACGTCAGGCTCTGACTGGCACTCGATAACAGGAGATCGTCCAGATATCTCAAGTCCGCAATGCCCTGTACCCTCAACAGGCCCAGAACAGGTGCCAGCACTTTGGTAAAGACCCTTGGAGCCGAAGCGAGACCGAAAGGTAACGCTACAAACTGATAATGCTCCTCCGCAATGGCGAACCGATTCAGAGCTTTCAAGTACAGGATAGGACGCACCTTGCCCTCCTTTCTGGGCACAGTGAACAGATTGGAGTAAATCCCCCGAAACCTGTCCCGATGAGGCACCGGGACAATCGCCCCCTGGACCTGGAGGTCCTGCACCGCTTGATGCAGGTCCTGTAAACGCCCTGGGGTCAAATGAAGATTTGAGGGAAAGAATCTGTCCGCTGGCCGCGAAAGGAATTCGATCTTGTATCCTGATCGAATGATTTCCTGAACCCTCCTGTCCGGAATACAGAGCAGCCAAGGTTGGAGGAAACCGCGCAAATGTCCCCCCACCCCTGAAACGGGTGAGGGCATCCCTTCAGGCAAAGTCGTGCTGAGCCGTCGTGCCGGCATGGCCGGACGTTTGCTTACCCGCCCAGGGCTTCTTCTGGCCACCTTGGCCCTTGAAAGGTTTGCCCTTGAATTGTGACTTAAGGCACGAAAGGACCCCTGAGTGGGTCTAAAGGCGGGACCCCGCTTGCCGCGAAAGGGCTTGTTCTTCGGATTCTGGGGCAGCAGAGTGCTTTTGCCCCCAGGGACTCCTTTCACCAAAGTATCCAAAGCATCGCCAAAAAGGCGAGACCCAGCATAAGGAAAGTCAGCCACTGTTTTCCATGACGTCTGGTCAGCCGACCAGCTCTTCAGCCAGATCAGTCGACGGTTAAGCACCGCAACACTAGACAGGCGTGTAGCTAAAGGGGCCTCATTTAAGGCCGCATCGCACAAAAACATGACCCCTTGATGAATCTGGTCCACCATTTCCAGCGTAGCAGGTGGGGCAGAATCAGTCACGAGAGTGCGTCTAAGCACCTTAGTCCAGTCCGCCACCGCCTGAGCCACCATGACAGAAGCGAAAATAGGTTTGAGCATAGAGCCCGCCATCGTATAGGCATGGTGGGCAAGAGACCCCCAACCTCCTGTCCGTAGGATCCCAGAACACCGGGGTATCCTCAGTGGGAACCAGAGTAGCCTTGTTTAACACGGCCACAGCGTGATCCACCTTGGGGGCCACGCACCAGCGCGCATCCGTAGAAGGCGCAAAGGGGTACAGCAGTTTAAACCGACTAGGCACCGTGAAGTGGCGTTTTAAACTGCGCCATTGTTCATTCACTGTGTGATGAAACTCAGCGGGGCAGGGAAAAACCTGCACCGACTTTCGGGCCCTATGTGTACCAAATGAGAACACAATGGCCGGAGGAGTGGGCTTATCCTCCAAATGTAGTGTTTCTTTCACAGAAGAAATCAAATCATCCATGTGTACGCATTCTTCAGGCGACCCCGGGGAAGAGTCATCAATTCCCTCCACCTCCGCCTCCCCCTCAGACCCAAGAGGGTCCAGGGATGAGCGAGACCCTGAAAAGGGCATGCCAGCCAAAGCAGCCACATCACCATCTGAATCAGAGGAGAAAGATAATCTGGTCCTTTTCCTAGCAGCATGTTCAGCTATCAGCACCTCCATTTTTGACACCAAAGACGCCACCACAGCGGCCAAATTAGGTATAACGGGGGGTTCAGCAGAACTGGGGTCCCCCACCAAGGCTGGGGGGAACTTGGTCTCCTGAGAATCCATTGCCCAAAACAAAGAGTAAGAGTACTGGCCCTTTAAAAGCGCTGCGGAGAGCGCAGCCCACCGCTATAAGCACTGTATACACAGACCCCCCCAAAAAGGGACAAACCTGAGCCAGGAAGGATAGAACAGAGAGATATGGAAGAGACAGTCTGCAGAGCCCCACAGAGTGTTACCACACCGATCGCTGCTCCAGAGGAAAAGGAAGTGAGGTCACCAGAAGCTGAACTATATGCTGCAAGGCCCAGGGAAAATGGCTGCCCATAGGTGAATGGAAGGCTTCGGCAAAATGGCCGCCGACTTGCGCTCAGAACGATTGTTCTGCCACACACAAGATGGCGCCAAAACACTACATAGCAAGCTACTGTAAAAGCCCATAGTGAAGCCAGACATGCTATCCACATCCAAAATGGAGGACCCGCGTTTTTTAGCCGCAGCGGTCGCCTCACACACAGTCTGCATCTCCCAAACACTAAAAGTGACACAGGAGAGGAGCCCCACACCACACAGTGCCAGCAGTGCAATAAAGAAGACCCCCGCAGGGATCGCATCAGGGAGCCCCACATACGCACAGACATGAGGGGACACACAGCAACACAGGACTGCCACCCCAGACAGAGGTCCCCACACAAAAAGTACTTACCTGTACCGGATGGCGTGGGGTGCCTCTGTTCTCAGATGACAGGGAATGCCATCAGCCAAAAAACACAGGACACTGCAGCACAGGACCGCAGATGTGTCCAGTGAGATAGCCACCTCACAGGCTGCATCCCTGCTGCGAACAGGGATGGGTCGTTCATAGCGCCAGGGCGAACCATAGCCCAAAGCTCGATGGCGGGCTGGGGATCCATCTGACCCTCTGCCCTGGAGATCCAGGGCGGCCAGTCCGATTCCCAGCTCTGCATGATCCATCTTCATCCAAAGATCCGACTAAACTAAAGCTGACAAAATAAACAGCTAGTAAAGAAAAGAAAAAGACTAGAAAGGCTGAGACTGAAGCCCCAGCACAGGGAAGCCTAACTACTCCTGACGCTAGGCAGAGACAAACTGAGTTGGGAGGGATTACTGCAGGGGGGTATTGACCAGAGGGACAGCCCCCATGGGTGTGTCTATGATAAATGCTTTTGTCTTTTAACTAAGTCTTATGCCTAGCTACTCCTGCGGAGTGGAAGTCAATATCCCAATAGTGATGACTTATGAGGGGCGGCGACTGTCAGAGGACGTAAGAGAAAATATTTTTAATACAATATATATTTACATTGGATAATACTGAATTACCCAAGACTGCATTTAGTAGCTTGTCCAAAGAGGGCAGTATTGTACTGTTTATTAAATTCAGTATTTAGACTAATTAGAACATACAATGAGACCACTATTTAAAGATAACCTTTGACCTGTCTGGCCAGTGAAGATCCATTAATTATTTAGATTCTGTCACACACTTCAGACATTTAGGCTAGTATTGGAGGATTTATAGCGGTCATAAAAAAACTTACACTAGACCTACACACAAACTTCTCTGAAATTAGGTAATTAGTATTCACTCTTTGTCTAAGTAAGATTTGTTATTTAGCAAGTATATAAACCCAACATATAGTATACAGATAATTTCTAAATATGTATATGCCTTACATAATATAATGACATAATTATTGCTAATATCGTCTCACACATGATAATGTATCTTTAAAAACGTATAGTTTAAATGAACCTATGAATACACTATTGTCTATTGTTAAATACAGACAGACTAACGTCTGGCTAAAATCACCCTTATCTGATGAGATGTCCAGGTACCATCTTTTTTTTATGGCTACAAGAAATACAAAGATCTCTGTTGAAATTCTACTCTCTCTTGTAACAGACATTTTGCAAAAGAACATATATGAACTTTCATTCACCTCCAAAACAAAATGGAAGCTGCACTGTTCAAAATCTATATGCATAAGATGGAATATACATGGCTTTTTAAATCCATATTTTTTTCTATTATTTAATCACCTAATAACCCTGACAGCTCAATGGAATTGTAATGAAGAAGCCGAATGAAGATGACTGGAAGACAATATCCCAATGTTTCTGGGAACGGTGCAATTTCCCAAATTGCCTTGGAGCTATAGACAGGAAGCACATCTGTGTTTTTAAGCCACTTTGTAGTGGAAGTCGTTTCTTCAATTACAAAAGTTTTTCTCCTTTGTTTTGCTAGCAGTGGCTGACGCAAACTATTGCTTCGTCTACATAGACATTGGATCATATGGAAGCAGCTCTGATTCCCGTATTTTTGCCAATTCATCTTTTGGGCAAATGCTACGAGACAATCAGCTACTTCTTCCTCATAACTGTCCCTTACCTGGGACTGATGAAGCCCCGCTACCTTATGTCTTTGTTGCAGATGAGGAGTTTGCATTGGGAGAACACCTAATGAGGCCTTACTCCAAACGTAATCAGAGTACACCCAAAAAAAATTTAAATTATCGGCTAACCAGGGCAAGAGGGGTGGTGGAGTGCACTTTTGGCATTCTGGCCAATAAATGGCGCGTACTGCACACCCCTATTACTTTAAAAACATAGAGAACACAATAACTGCAGTGAAAGCAGCTTGCGTGCTCCACAATTTTGTACAACAACGGGATGGGTACAATTTTGAGGATTCTCTTCAACATGATCTGGAAACAGCGCAATTGACTCCTGTTCGTGGATCCAGTGATGGTGCCACAATTAGAAATAAATTTACCTCTTTCTTCATGTCACTGGCTGGTGCAGTAGAATGGCAAATGGAGATTGTTGGATCCTAAAATAAATATATTTTTGGATGCTGGGGTGTTTAGAGTTATGTTATATGGCCTGTACTGCGTGTTTACAACTGTTTATGTTATGCTATTCTCTTTGTTTAATAAAAATGTACTTCTGATTTACGAGTAAAATCATTGTCTATATATATATATATATCCATCCTATCAGTGTCCACCAGTGCCAGGGCCACGGCCACGTAACAGTGTCCACCAGGGCCAGTGACTACCAGTGCCACCTATCAGTGTCCACCAGTGCCACTGCCACTTATCAGTGTCCACCAGTGCCAGTGACTACCAGTGCCACCTATTAGTGTCCACCAGTGCCACTGCCACTTATCTGTGTCCACCAGTGACTTCCAGTGCCACCTATCAGTGTCCACCAGTGCCACCTATCAGTGTCCACCAGCGCCGACAATGTCAGTGCATATTAAAGAAGAAATGAAAAAAGAAGTTCAACTTACATTTTTCAGAGCGCTCATCCAGGGACAGCATCTCCCACTTCTCCACTATAATGTGGCCTATCTCCACCCAAGCTAGATCCCTTTTTGTCTGGTCTTTATAGTTTGGATTAGATGTGTCAATGAGTATTGGACGCTGCTTCACCAGCCGGATCAGCAGCTCGTTGTCCACCAACTCCCTCCTAACCACATCTGGAGGACATTATAGCAGGAGAAGGTGAAATAAAAACTGGAGCAGGAGAAATCTAAGCAGCAGGGCCGGCCTTTGGGGTGTGCGAGCTGTGCGGCCGCACAGGGCGCCATGGGCAACAGGGGCGCCGTGCAGCCATCACAGCTCGCAGATGATCAGGCCACACAGCGAGAGGTAGGCGGCGACTGCGGCCTGGACAGGGTTAACACAGGCCGCGGCCACTGCTTACCTCCCGCTGTGCCTCAGTCTCCTACTGCTGAAGCGCTGAGCTGTGTATCTCACACAGCTCAGCCACAGAGACGCCGCCGACTGACCCCTCCTCCTCTCTGCAGGGACGCCAGAGGAGAGAGATAGTCAGCTCCTCCTCCTTCCTCCCAGGTCTGCCCCACCCACACTCCCCGGGGAAAATGTGCGGGGGGGGGCGCGCGGGGGCCACAGGATTAGCTCGCACAGGGCGCCTGAACACCTAAGGCCGGCCCTGCTAAGCAGGGCCAATATTACAGGCAATGCAGAGATAATGGTGTATGGGGGAGGTGGAGGCGTGGTTGCACTATGGAATGCCTGGGTAATTTTCCTTCATCTTCCTGTAAAGTCTGATCACAAAAGATAAGGATCCAACTTGGAGGCAACTCCCATTGAAGTCTATTGGCACAAGTCGGATACAAGTCGCCTTGAAGTAGTACAGGACCCTTTTCTGAAGTCGGAGCGACTTCAGTAGTGCATATTAAGACGGCTCTCATTCATTTACATTGCATTTGCTATGACAAGCGACTTGAGGGCACACAAGTCGCCTGACAAGTCGTACTAGTGTGAATGGAGCCTAAATGAACACATATTTAGCTTTAATTTTTCAGGGAGAGAAGAGATACAATGTTACTTCCAGTTTTTCAAAGACAATGGGGATGTAATATGGATAAGAGGACGTGCAGGTCTATAAAGGCAGTAGATAGAATAATCCAAATAAAGCACAAATGGTGAAAATACAAAACAGACAAAAAAAAAAAAAAAAAAAGCGTACATTAGATCAGTGGTCTCCAAAACTGTGGATTCGGCCCTTTGGACACTTTTCCTCCATGTGACACCATCAATGGGGCATTATTGCTCCCCCTCATACCAATGATGGGGCACTGTTTACTCCCAATGACACCGGAGCATTTTCTACTCCTACTGGCCAAAGTCCAGACCACCCCCCCCCCCCCAGAAGCCTGAAGGGCAGTAAACTGGCCCTTTGTTTAAGCCACTTAAAATGGAGCTTCAATCTCTCCTCCCCAAAAAATATAAAAAAAAAATTCTAAGTTAGCACCTACAAATACTGTAGCTGCTGACTTTTAACTACTTCCCCTGGGTTGACATCATATGACATCAGGTACTTGAATCTGAATGATGGACGCTGCTGCAGGCATCATCCAGATATCTTTTTTTTTTTTCCAGCAGGCGATTCCCCTCAAAGTAAAAGCAATCATAGCAGCTGTTTAGCCGCTTGATTGCTTTTACAGGCGGCGGGAGGGGACGTCCCACACCTCCTACCGCCTTCCAGTGCTTCTCCTGGCTTAACCCTGCAGTCAGGGAGCTGGAGAGTGAATCTGCCAGAGGCAGTTTACCATAGAGCTGGCCGTGGACCAGACGGTCCTCGACCATTTCTATAACCCTTGGAGGCCGGAAAAAACTTCATGACAACTGAGACTGGCAGATGTAAATGCTTACACTATTTTGTTCTGGAAAGCAGAGAGAGATTTTTTTTTTTTTTAATCTCATGCTTTTCAGGGTAGAGGAGATATCTGGGGTCACGTTGACCCCCATGTCTCCATAAAGAGGACCCGTCATGCCTTATTCCCTTTCCAAGGGATGTTTAAATTTCTTGTAACAGTAATAAAAGTGTTTGGAAAAAAGAAAAACGTTTTTAAAGCGCCCCGTCCTTTTGTGCTCGCATGCAGAAGCGAGCGTAGGTTGCACCACACACGTGAGATATCCCCGCAAACGTTAGAGCGAGAGCAATAATTCTAGCGCTAGACCTCCTCTGTAACTTTAAACTTTTAATTTTTTTTTTAAAGCATAGCCTATGGAGATTTTGCAAGTACCGAAGTTTGGCACCATTCCTCGAGTGCCAGTGTGCACAATTTTAAAGCGAGACATGTTAGGTATCTATTTTCTTGGCAGAACATAATCTCACACATTATACAAAAAAATGTAGGTAAAAATTGTGTATTTTTTATTTTATTTAAAATGAAAAGGTTACCCCCCCCCCAAAAAATAAAACAAAATTGCGCTTGAAAATTTTTTTGCGCAAATACCATGTTACATAAAAAATTGCAACAGCCTGGCTGCCATTTTATTCTCTAGGGTCTCATCTAATAAAAAAAGTATAATTATATATATATATATATATATATATATATATATATATATATATATACACACACACACATATAATATACATATATACACACACATACATACACACACAGTATATATTGTGTAACGTTTGGGGTTCGGAGTAATATAAAGCAATAAAATGATTTTAAAATGTAGCCGAGGAATACCAGATTTGGCCTGGTATGAAAGTTGTTACAGTAGAGGCCCAAGAGAATAAAACGGGGAGTTTTGCGATTTATGTCACAAGGTATTTGTGCAGTGGTTTTTCAAATGCAATTTTTTTGGGGGAAAAAAAAAAACGTAATACATAACCCAATTTATTTAGTAAAATATAAAAGGTATTTTTACACCAAGTAAATAGATACCAAACATGTCATGCTTTAAACTGCATACCATCGTGCAATGGAGAGAAATGAATTTTACTTTGCATAGGTGACGCTTTAAAAGCTTTTACGGGTTACCAGTTTAGATTTACACAGGAGGTCTGGTGCTAGAATTACTGCCCATAATTGCCTACACGCTCAAGCATGGGGGGGGCACTTACATTTCTTTTTTTTTTTTTTGCACTGTTGCTTTAATTTTTTTTTTTTTCCAATCACTTTCATTGCTGTCACAAGGAATGCAAACATCCTTGTGACAGCAGTAAGCATGTGTTACTCCTTATGTAGGGATCTGAGGTCTAAAGGACCCTCAAATCCCTGCTCTGCGCTTAAAAGCATTCAGAACATTAAGATTGTTTTTTGCTAATGCCTTTGAGTTTTTTTTAAAAAATGGCGCTGTTTACATCCGGGTAACCTGGAGGTGATATCAGATCATTGCTCATGAGTTACTATAGCGGAGAGCCAAGCAAAACCGATCCCTGCTTTGTTCGGCTGTCCGACCAACTGCCAGATGCAACGGCTGGTTGCTTGGTTCTTCAGGTGGGATGGGAGAGCCTGAGCAAGCCTCAGGGGTGGCTTGGGAACGTTCCAATCCTGCTGCTTGTGAACACAGTTGAGCGGCTCCGATTGCTATTATAAGAGAGCTGACCACCGGGGGGGGGAACCAATCATTCCTGTACAGCCACTTGAAGACCGGTGACGTACCAGTGGAGTGAGACCCTTGTATTAGATTATTGTGAAAAAATAGCAACGCAATCCCAGCTGTGAAAAAAAAAAAAAAAAAAAAAACAATGTATCAATACAGTGTATATAGAGGTGGCTGTTCATAAGGGTAGGTGCTGTCCATGTCCATAGATGACTGGATCACGGAGAGCACAGCCATGCGCACAGCATGTTGTCTCTCTGGAGGGACTTTCCTGATCATATTCGCGATCATATTGCCAAATGCTACATCCTCATCTAGGAAAGCGTCCCATTATCCGGGACAGCTGCTCAACAATTTTTAAAAGTTTGTCAATCGGTTTATCGCCCTTACCACTCCTCCTTGTAGCTCTTCTTGCAGGCGCGTAGGCATGGCTTGGCCCAGGTTCATCATCCTCTTCTGTCATTGGGGAAAAAGCCCTTGCAGTTGACCCACTTTCCCTCAACGGCTCTTCCTGGTAAGCATGCTCCTCTGAATATTCCTCCTCCTCTTCCTCTTCTTCAGAATCGAGTGGGCTGTCTTCCCGGCTAGCTTGTGTTCTGAAACAGAAAGAAATTTATGGTTAATAACAAGTAGGGCTTTTTCCAGAGGAAAAGCAGTCCTGGCACCTTCAGCACTGAATGTATGTAATAGCAAGGAGTGCTGGGGTGTGCTGGAGGGTCTATAGATTCCCTAGCAGCCAGCATCTATTGTCGCTGGTGGGAATCTATTTTTATGTGGAGGTCTATTGTTGCTAAGGAGGTCAGTTGTTGCCAGTGGGGGTCCTAGGTTTCTTGTGGGGGGTCAGGTAAATTGCTGCTGAGAGGGATCTACTGTTAAGGGAGAGGTCTGTATTTGCTGGCTCTTGGAGAGTCTATTGACTACTGGCTACTGGGAGATCTGTTGTTGCTGCTGGGGGTCTATTTTTGCTGGTGTGTTATTTTGTTGTGGGGAGTATTTTCCTTCTAGGAGGGAGTCTATTGCTGTGTGGGGGATATATTGACACTTGGGTGGGGTCCAGGGGCGGTTGGTGCTGGAGGATTTTGGGGGGGGGGGGGGTCAGTGCAGGCTGCCCCCCCCCCCCCCAAGTCCGCACTCACCCTACCTACAGGCTGAGCTCTCCATCAGTCATGGCTCCCCTGGTGCCCGTCGCCTCAGATTCTGTGTTGACCCGGTCTTCTTTCTGGGTCTATGGAGAGTGTTAATTCGCTGGTATCGCAAGGTGGGTTTGGGGGGGCAGTGCTCTGCACCCCAAGGACAACATGAAAGAGGCCAATTGGGGCCTCGGGCTCTGCTCACGTGCTTGTGAGGGGGGCTGACAGGCCTGGTAGAGACCTGTTGGTCCGGCATCCTGCATAGTGCAGGCTGGGGGGGGGGGTCAGCGCCCCTTGTGGACAGCCCGCCACTGGTGGGGTCTATTGTTGCACACTGCAGGGGATCTTTCTTTTTATTATTAAATTCTGTGCAAATCACTTAATAGCACAAAAACCCGCATTAGACTTACCAGTAATTCCATGAATCTTCCATGACAGCTACTTAGAGAGAAGATTGGCTCTGCCTTCTTCAGGAAACATAAATCAGAAACAATTTAAAAAGCCCTCCCCTTCCTCTAACCCTCAGTTATTTTGAAGCTCAGGTAAATATCCACCAATGTGCACAAGGCAGAGGAGAAAACTCAGTAACCACCACCACAACCTGATGAGCGCATGAGAAGACCACCAAACCGCAGCCTTGGAAATTTCGTCCCACGATGCTCCTGCTCTTTCTGCCCAAGACGTGACCAAAGATCTAGTAGAATGCACCCTAATCCTGTTAGGAGGAGCCTGACCTAAGGAACTGTAAGCTTCACAAATGGTTTCCCTGATCCACGGAGCAATGGAGTTCCTAGAGACCCTAGACCCCTCCTGGACCCACTAAATAAAAAAAGAAGCTAAGAGGATTTTCAAAATTCACTGGTCATTTCTAAATTACGAAGAAGGCATGTTCTAACGTCAACACAACTAAATCTTTCCTCCTCTGGATTTCTGGGGGAGGTACAAAAACTAGGAAGGATTACCTCATGTGACCTGTGAAACCTGGAGGAAACTCAAGGGCTCTGAAAGAGTGTATCAATGTGCCTTAATGAAATATTAAATTTCATGATACATTTCAGCTAGTGCCCACTTTCCAATGGAATGTGGTCCCTTGCAATTACATTTAAATTGCAATTGCAATTAAACACATCTCATTCATCCTGGACACTTAACAGTTAGGCTTCGCATACAGATTACAGACACATTGATAAGTGTTTACATATTAAAACACATCTCAGTCATTCATCCTGGACACTTAACTTTTGCATATGGATGACAGACGACACCTGAACACATTGACAATTACTTACATATTAACACATCAGACAGCTGAGCAGAGACGGAACGGCCCTTCCACAAAATGCAATTTCAGACACACTACACCCCACATTTACAGCAATATGTTAGGGAAAACAAAAGCCTTTTCATGTATTGTTTTCGTAGATATATTCTATTGTTAAACTGACCCATGGATTGTACACTAGTTTGAACTGGTTTTTCCCTCTCAAATGTCCCATAAATATGTGAGCCGAAATGAAATAAAACAGATCTATCCTCATGAAGCTTAAGTGCTGTATGTCTTTACATCTCCTGGCCAGCAGAAGGAAAATTTACTACACAGGGGAGTTAGAACTGAAGGGTCTTAGGTCCGGGACCTAAATGCAAAATCATCTTGCAATTGCCTCCTGACGTAAATGAGCTAACAGGCTCGAAGGGAGCTTTAAGGCCTGTACACCGGATAAGAAAATCTGAAGTGAAATTTAATCTGACGACCGATCTGCTGATTTTCGGACTGTTAGTATGGTGCTTTCGACAGCCGACTCCGACTTTTCGGCTGACAAAATCCTGATGTGCAGGCTATATAATTTTTGTCGTCCGTAATACAACGTCTGATTTTCGTCTCATTAGTACAGAATAGATTGACGGAAAAAAATCTTAAGAGCAAGACTAGGCATGTTTAGAGACGAAAGAACACATACAAAACAATCCAACACATGACATCACTTCTGAAGTAGAATTCTGTCATATGGGAAAATTCGTATGAAAAAAAAACGCTTTACTTTCCACATCAGACTAGCATGCCACAAAAAACGGACAACAGATCTTTCGATAATCTGATCGTGTGTACGGGGCTTTAGTAAGCGCATTCAGCACTAAAGACAGGTCCCAAAGAGGTATCTGTACAACTAATCTAGGAGTATGTCTGGCTCTAGATCAGTGGTTCTTAACCTGGGTTAGGTGAGGCAGTCTTGTGGGTTCGGCGGAGGTCATTTCTGAAAAACAGCAGAAGTCACACTGATTTGCAGTAAATATTCATTATTATGTTTTTGTTTTTGTATGAAAATCATGTTTTAATGGTTTTGTTCATTTTGTGCACCTATGTATAAATATATACCTAAATATATACCTATGTTTTGAATTTGAAAATCATATTTTATTTTTCCAATTAAGAAGGGTTCGGTGAATGCGCATTTGAAACTGGTGGGGTTCAGTACCTCCAACAAGGTTAAGAACCACTGCTCTAGATAAAAGAAAAACTTTTAATCCATTGATTCTTGGTCAGCCTGGCATCTAGGAAAAGTTACAGGGCAGAAATCTGTACTTTTAAAAAGGTACTAACAGAAAGACCCTTTTCAACTCCTTTCTGCAAAAAAATCCAGGATACATGGAATAGAAAGGGAATCACTTCCAGCCTTTTTCTGCCAGGTCACAAACATCTTCCAGACTTTGCATTACATTTGTCTTGTGACCAATTTACAGCTGTCTAGAATAGTACTAATAACCTTTTCCAAACACCCCTTTAACTGTAGGATGAGCTGCTCAGCTTCCAAGCCGTCAGCTGGTAAATCTGAGGGTTTTGATGGAACACTGACCCTTGCTGGAGAAGGTCCCTTCAAACTGGCAGGGGCAAACTGTAGAAAGAGATTTCAGAATCGCAAACCAACTCCTTCTGGGCCACCAAGGAGCTATCATGATAACCTCCGCCTGTACTTGAACATCTTTCAGATCACTAGAGGTAACATGGCAAATGGCGGAAAGGCATAAGAGAGACTGAACCTCCATGGAAAGGTCAGTGCATCTGTACCCACCGCCGTTGTCCCTTTATCCAGTCAGAAGGCAGCTGGGAGCTTTGAGTTCTGGCTGAACGAGAAGAGGTCAACTGAGGGTACTCTCCATCCCCCTGTAATCCCCTGGATGTCTTCCCTGTTCAATTCCCAATTGCTGCTGCTGACTTTTACTTGGCTCAAATAATCTGCTAGAATATTTGTTGTGCCACTGATGTTGACAGCCCTGGTTGAAGCAATATGACTTTCTGCCCGGGTCAGGATCTGCAGAGTCAAGGATAAGAGACTGTTCAAGCAGGTACCCCCTGTTTGTGGATGTTCCCACCAGGAAAA
This sequence comes from Pelophylax lessonae, assembly GCF_965119305.1. NCBI lineage: Eukaryota > Metazoa > Chordata > Amphibia > Anura > Ranidae > Pelophylax > Pelophylax lessonae. Next base: position 23,398,473 of record NC_138771.1, on the reverse strand, counting down.
GCAGAGTTATACTTACTGGTAACTCCTTTTCTAGTAGTCTTCCAGGACAGCCCATGAGACCTTAGGGCTCCTCCCCCAGGACAGGAAACACATTCCAAAATTTAAATAAAAGGCGGTCCCTTAGTCCTCACCTTCAGTATTTCATGAGAACCGTAGGACATTCTGTAAAACATACATACAAAAACATACATACACACACACTATTATATATATATATATATACACATATACATACATACATATACACATATCATACATTATACAAGACAAACTGGGTGGGAACCTGGCTGTCCTGGAAGACTACTAGAAAAGGAGTTACCAGTAAGTATAACTCAGCTTTTCTCAGAAACGTCTTCCAGGACAGCCCATGAGACGATGAGCAAGAAACTTACCAGTCTAGGGAGGGACTACTGCCTGGAGCACCTTTCGACCAAATGCCTGTTCCTGAGAATAGAGGAGGTTCAGGTGATAATGTCTAACAAAGGTCGAAAAGTTAGACCAGGTAGCTGCCTTACAGATTTGGTCTGGTGAGGCACCGGCCCTTTCGGCCCAAGACGTGGACAAAGCCCTAGTAGAATGTGCATTAATGAAAAGGTGGAGCCACATTCTTCACTATATAGGCTTCTGTGATAGCCTGTTTTATCCATCTTGCTAAAGTGGCTTTAGAAGCTTTTTCCCCTTTATGGGAGCCGGAAAACTGCACAAATAAGGTATCGCTTTTCCTGAAGGTTTTAGTCACCTCCAGGTATTTCAGAAGGGCTCTTCTGACATCTAAACAACTAAATTCTTTTTCTTTTTCGTTATTTGGGAATTTACAAAAAAAGGTAGGTAGTACTATGTCCTGTGTCCTATGAAAGGAAGAAGCTACCTTGGGTAAAAACCCTGGATCTGTTTTTAGCACAATCCTGTCATCAAAAATCATGAGAAAAGGTTCTCTGATCGAAAGAGCCTGTAATTCACTTATCCTTCTAGCTGAAGTTATAGCTACTAAAAATAAAGTTTTTAGGCTGAGCAATTTTTCTGACAAATCTTCCAAGGGTTCAAATGGACTGGTTACCAAAACCTGAAGCACCAAGGATAGATTCCAAGCTGGACACATTTTTATCACGGTCGGCTTTGTTCGGGCAATTGCCCTAAAAAAATTATTTACATTTGGATCTTCTCTAAGGGAAAACTGAAGAAAGACGCTAAGGGCGGCAGCCTGTACTTTCAAAGTCCCCAGGGAGAGACCCTGGTCGATGCCCTCTTGAAAGAATTCCAAAATAGTTGGTATATCTGGAGATTGCCTGTTTATCTGGGCAGCAAATAGGTCCACTACTGGAAGACCCCATGAGGTTGTGATGTTTGCAAATACCTCTGGGTTGAGGGACCAATTGTGAGTAGATCGTCCACATCCTCCAAGCTCAGTTTAAAATTGGAGTTCCCATATGAAATCTTTTCTTTAGGTTCCTCTCCTGACCTGGATCCCTCCAAAGAGGAATGAGAGGACTCTGATTCCTCTTCCTCAAAGGCCTGTGCTGGTTTGGTCATAGATGCAGGGATCTGAGCTTGGGTAGGAACCTGGGTTGGTGCCTGCATTTTTTCTACGAGAGTTCTAAATGAACTGAAAGTACTTGTCAGTTCATCTCTAACCGAGGACAGCATCCTCTGAGTGGAGACCGTAGGGTCATCCCTGACCAAATTCTCTATGCATGTACGGCACACTGTTTTGTTCCAAGTGGAACTTAATTTTGCTCCGCATACTGCACATTTCTTTTTGGGGGTCTGTGGTTGGACTTTGTCCTGAGCCTTGGTCTAAAGATAGGAAACAAAACACACATTTTTTAGTTTTAAGGATTTCGTGCCCCCCCCCTCCCCCTCCACCTCGTGGACAGGTAAGGAAATAGTGCTCTCTTTTAACAGATCCCTTAAAAAGCAGAGGAAAGGAAAGAATACGGAGTCCCTAACAGGTATATGCAATTAGGGTGCACACATCCCCCTTGCTTATCTGAGAGGTGCCGATGCCAGAGCCGACTTCTACCGCCTGTGCGGTTACTGCCGTTGGATGCATCACTCTGTCTGGTGGTCCCAGCGTGTGCTGTTTCACCTAACACCGGTCGCCCATTTGTCTTCTCTGTTCGCGCCTCTGGAAACTGGAACGAGGGTTTCCTGGCGCCCGCGGATGTCGTCACTGCGCCGGAAGCAACGTGCATCACTTCCTGTGAGGCCAGAGTGGAAGTGCCTGAGTTCCGCCCCCTCTGTTTTGGCGCCAACTTCAAACTTTTTCGAAGTCGGCGGGCCACGGGTACACAGCGACTGCTGCTCCAAGGACCCTGCCAGAAACAGAGCGGACTCCCCCTGCGCTCCACCTGACAACATCCACGGTCCTGCCAGTGTGGCCAAGAGAACAGGAGACAGCGGTCAGCCCCTATTGCGGCACTAAGGGGTACCGCTATGGGCAGGAGAAAATGCATATATTCCAAGTCCTTCCATGGACAGTCCAGGAGACCGGGAGTTTCAGTTCCAGGAACATGTTACCCCCTGTCCGGAGGAAACACTAAATACTGAAGGTGAGGACTAAGGGACCGCCTTTTATTTAAATTTTGGAATGTGTTTCCTGTCCTGGGGGAGGAGCCCTAAGGTCTCATGGGCTGTCCTGGAAGACGTTTCTGAGAAAAACCCTGAGAATTTATATCGGAAAGATGAATCATTTGATTCAAGGATCTCTTCCTGTGATCCCAACATCAGAGAAGAAAAGACTGAAAGGGGGCTGGAGTGCAATTGAGCCCATGGTACTCCTGGGATTGCTACGGTCATGAGACCCAACAACTGCATTATCTGATGAGGGGAGGCCTGGGGCAGCAATTTGAAATTCTGTACCGACAGAATGATTTTTTTTTTTTTTTTTTTAATTTTTCTTCTGGAAGAGATCTCTTTTTCTTTACCGTGTCTATTTGGTAACCCAAGAAGGAGCGAACTTGAGAGGGTACCAGACACGATTTGCCTAGATTTATCTTCCAGCCCAGGTTCTGAAGGGTCTGTAAGATAAATTCTAGATCACTTGCAAAGATTAAGAAATCGTCTATAGATAAGGAATGATTAAAATCTTTGGTTAACGAAAAAAAGCTATGATCTCGGCCATCATTTTTGTAAAAATTCTCGGGACTGCCGAGGGTCCGAATGAAAAGGCTCTGACGTGGCCCCTTTTCGGTGAGAATTGCAAACCTTAAAAATGTTCGGCAATTCTGACAAATTGGAACTTGAAGAAAAGCGTCCTGCAGATAGAGCATTTTCATGAACGCCTCTGGCAACAACAGATTTCTGACAGAATAGATGCTTTCCATTCAGAATCAACTGTACACTAGAAATGTGTTGAGGACGCTTAAGTTAACCACTTGCCGACCAGTCACGTTGACTGTACTGCGGCAAAGTGGTTCGTTATCGTCTGGCGACGTAGACCTACGCCACCAGACATTCCCCTCTCTCGGCGGCGCGCGCGCGCCGCCGGAGGCTCGCTCCCGCTGTATTCAGTCACAGCGGGAGTCGGGCCAGGGAAGGAGCGGCAGTGATCACTGCCGCTCTTCCCCGAACGTCGGGGAATCGAGTGTGGAGATCCGCCCGCTTGTGTAAACAAAGCAGGCGGATCTCCTAAGTGACAGGCAGGGTCAGATTGCAGGGTTCAGCATAGCTGAACCTGCGATCTGTCCCTGTGTCACTCAGTCACCTCCCCCCACACACGTCCGTAAGCACCAGGCCCCTCCCTCTCCAATAAAATTAACCCCTTCCCTGCCAGTGTCATTTTTACAGTAACAGTGCATATTTCTAGCACTGATTACTGTAGTAATGTCACTGGTATCCCCAAAAGTGTCAAAAATGTCAGTCAAGGGTCCGATCTGTCCGCCGCAATGTCGCAGTAACGCAAAAAAAAAAAAAAAATGACAGAAATCTTTCCCTTAGTTATTAAACGCAATAACTTTTGCGCAAACCAATCAAAATACGCTTATTGCAATTTTTTTTACCAAAATGATGTAGCAGAAAACAAATTGGCCAAAAATGATAAAAAAAAATTTGATTTTTACATTTTTTTTTCATATAAAATTTCATATAAAAAAAAATTTGAAAAATATTGTTATTTTTTCAAAATTTTCGCTCTTTTTTTGTTTATAGCGCAAAAAAATGGATTTTTGTAAGATCTTACCGTAAAATCCTTTTCTCTTAAGCTCATTGACAGACGTAGTCTTCTTGATTCTCAAGAGCTGGGTTATGTTGTCTCCGCAGGAGTAGGACTAGGCAGAAAGACAAAACGTTCTGGCTCCACCTTAGGGGCAGTCCCTGAGGGTATATCCTCCCTCTCTCTGCTACAGGGAATCAGTTCTGTTTTAAAGCAGTACAGAGAATTTAACCCAACCCAACTCAATGACAGAGGGGCGGGTACTACGTCTGTCAATGAGCTTAAGAGAAAAGGATTTTACGGTAAGATCTTACAAAAATCCATTTTTCTCTATCGCTCATTGACAGACGTAGTCTTCTTGATTCTCAAGAGCTGGACATCCAGAAGCAGTGCCACAAAATGAGGGGTGGGATTGACAGAATCAAAATCCAATCTAGAAGGCCCAACCGGAGCCAACCAGAAGTATCAAAGGACTCATCGAGTAAACAGATGAGACCTACCCCACAAATCCTCGAGGTAGACCAACAGTCTCCTCAAACAGTGGCCTGCAGGAACCTTGCAGCCAGAAGAGGCATCTGACGATGCCATCACATAAACCTTATACAATATTGTAAAGGTATGAACCGACTAAACAGTCGCCTTGAAAACCTGAACCACTGACGCCTGATGGCGGAAGGTCCAGGAAACTCTAAGCGCCCGAGTAAAATGCGCCTTAACAGGGAACGGGGGATCCCGACCCTTAGATAAAATAAGCCTATACCACCGTCTGTCTGATCCATCTAAAGATGGTCGCAGCAGAACAGGCAACCCCTTCTTAGGGCCATCCGTGATCACAAACAGTGAATCCGTCTTACAAATTGAATCCGTAGTATTCAAGTATATCCTGATCGCCCGAACTACATCCACGGAATGCCATGCAAATTCTCGAGGATGATTGGGCTAAGGACATAGGAAGGACAATACACTGTCCTTATTCAATGAAACTTTGAAACCACCTTAGAAGGAAGGATGGATTCGGATGAAGAACAACCTTATCCCTATGAACCACCAGATCTGGGGAACAACAGGATAATGCAGCCAGTTCTGACACCCTGCGTGCAGAAGTGATAGCCACCAAGAAGACCACCTTCTGGGATAAAGTAGGCAAGGGAATCTCCCTGATATTTTCAAAGGGAGGTGTCTGAAGAACCGACAGAACCAAATTAAGATCCCAGGATGGTAACGGCGCGTGCACTGGCAGAGCCAGGTGTCGCACCCCCTGGATGAAATTCCGCACCAAGGAATGAGTAGACAAAAGCTTCTGAAAGAAGATAGCAAATGCTGAAACCAGACCCTTGATAACACTCAAGGCCAGCTTCTGCTCAACTCCCTGTTGCAGAAAGCCAATATTCGGACTACCGAATAAAGATGTAGATGGAACCCAAGGGATTCACATCACACAATATAAGACTTCCATGTACGATGATAATCTTTCTGGAAGTCGCTTTCCTTGTTTTAACTAGAGTAGGAATAACTGAAGCTGACAATCCCTTGTCCTTCAGCACCTGGGTCTCAATAACCAGGCCGTTTAAAACCAGCGATCGTAAAGCAGGATGGAAGATCGGTCCCTGAGACAGTAGATCCTCCCTGAGAGGAAGTCTCCACGGGACGTCCGCCATCAGTCTGACCAAGTCGGCGTAACAAGCTCGACGAGGCCAGTCCGGAGCTGCCAGGATTACTGGAATTCCTTCCTCCTCTATCTTGCGAAGAAGTCTTGGCAGTAACCCAAGAGGAGGGAAGGCATACATTAGCTGGTATTGCCCCCACGGGGCGATCAGTGCGTCTGCGGTTTCTGCTAGAGGATCGAGGGAGCGAGCCACGAATCTCTGAACTTTCCTGTTGAATCGAGATGCCAACAGATCCATATCCGGGGTGCCCCATCGTAGGCACAACTGGTGGAAAACGTCTGGATGGAGGGACCATTCCCCCTGATCCAGAGTCTGACGGCTGAGATAATCTGCCTGCCAATTCTCCACCCCCGGAATGAACACCGCAGAGATTGCTGGAACAAATCGTTCCGCCCAGCGAAGAATGCAAGCCACTTCTTTGGCCGCTCGGACACTCTTGGTGCCCCCCTGGTGATTGACATAAGCCACGGCCGTGGCGTTGTCCGACTGGATCCGAACCGGGCTGCCCTGGAGCTGCTCGGTCCAGTGAATCAGACAAAGTTTGATCGCTCTCAGTTCCAATACATTTATCGGTAACCTGGATTCTTCCGGGGACCAAAGTCCCTGGACAGATAACTGACCGAAAATTCCTCCCCATCCGGATAGACTGGCATCCGTGGTCACTGTCATCCAATATATTGGCAGAAATGACTTTCCCTGGCTGAGCATCGGAGACCGAAGCCACCAGACCAGAGACTCTCTGGTCTGTTTGCTCAATCGGATCTGATTGTCCAGGGATTCCGGATTCCGATTCCATCTGAGAGGAATCTCTTGCTGAAGAATTCGGGTATGGAACTGGGCAAATGGGACTGCTTCGAAGGAAGCCACCATCAACCCCAGACCCCTCATGCAAGTCCGAAGGGAAGACCAGCTGTTGGTGGACTGCTGATTGAATCTTTCGGAGTTTCCCTACCGGAAGAAAAACTCTTGTCCTGACTGTGTCTAGAATTAGACCCAGATATTCGAGCCTCTGGGTGGGAACCAGAAATGACTTTAGCTGGTTCACCAGCCACCCGAATTCCTGTAAAGAAATCATAGTAATTTCTATGTTTTGTAGCAAGGTCTGAGGAGACTCTGCATGAAGCAGAAGATCGTCTAGGTAACCTAGAATCGATATGCCTCTTTGGCGCAGAAGTGCCAACATTGGGGCCAACACCTTTGTGAAGACCCGCGGAGCCGTGGCGAGACCGAAAGGTAACGCCACAAACTGATAGTGGTTCTCTTCTACGGAAAAACGTAGAAACCGCTGATGTCCTGCGAAAATGGGAATGTGAAGATATGTGTCCTAGATGTCTATGGACGCTAGGACATCCCCTGGATGCAGAAAGGCTGCTACTGTGCGAATGGACTCCATTCTGAATCTTCTTATGTAGACAAAAGAATTGAGTGCCCTTAAGTCCAGAATTGGACGCACTTTGCCCTCTTTCCTGGGTATTGTAAATAGGTTTGAATAAAAACCCCTGAAAGCGTTCTGTCCAAGGAACGTGGACTACCACTCCTTGTTGTAGTAAGTCTGTGACTGCTCTCCACAGATCGTCTAAACGATCCGGGGATAGTCGGCTATTGGAAGGGAAGAATCGCGCCGGTGGGAGAGATCGAAACTCGATCTTGTACCCTGACCTTATGACTTCGCAAACCCATCTGTCCGGGATTCTGGAAAGCCATGGATCCGGGAACCGGCGAAGACGTCCCCCCACCCCAGTTATGGGTGGGGGGCGCACCTTCAGGCTTTGGACGGTTTATCTTCAGGTCTAGAGGGGGCGGGCTTTTGCTTGCCCGACCAACGACCCCTGACGCCTCCTGCAGGAGCTTTGGAGGACTTAATTTTTTCACCCGCGGGACGAAAAAAAAACCTCTTGTGAGCAGAAAAAGAAGGCCCTCGTCTTTGACGAGTTCCTTTACCTTTAAAATTTTGCGGTAAAAAGGTGCTCTTTCCACCCGTGAGATCCTTAATGATCTCATCTAAGTTGGCTCCAAATAGACGCTCTCCTAAAAAGGGGAAATTAGCCAATGCTTTTTTGGAACCTTGGTCGGCTAACCAACCTTTTAGCCACAGTGTACGCTTGAGAACCACCGCTGAGACAGATGCTCGCGCCAATAATGAAGTGGCGTCTAACGCCGCATCACACACAAACTGTAACCCCTGTATCATCTGTTCCAACAAATCTGATACCGCCTGAGGGACCTCTTCTAGGTCCCGGCGTAACCACTTGGTCCATACAGTTACAGCCTGCGAAACCAGACCAATAGCAATTATTGGTCTGAAAGCTGATCCAATCAAGGTAAACATGGTGCGAGACACAGGTGGTTCTGTCCATTTCTTAATGAGGGTTTCCTCAAACGGATAACGCCTGTTAATGCGTTTAGAAATAGTAGAAATGCGTTTTGGCAGACTCCATTCTTCTTTGATTGGATTGCCAAAACATTTGGGCAATGGAAAAAACCTTCGCCACTAGATGCGTTTTTAGTCCCAAAAGGGATTTCAGTTTCAGCTATTTCTGACGGAATACCCTGTAATCTTAAGGTCTCTTGAACAGATACCATGAGTGCGTTTACCAACGCTTCCTCTCTGGCTATGGCTGATGCCGAAACATCCTCCTCACTGTCTGAAAAGACAGTACACGAGACACCAATACCAGATGAAGTACCTGCAACTGCAGAAATAGGCTCAGAGTCTGAATCCGAGGTTTCAGATAATAAGGGGTTAGGCGGGGGTCGCTTACTTGCGCCCTGTCCCTGACAAGCCACTTCCACCCGGGACACAAGCTTCCATAATAGCGGACAAGGATTTAATCGTCAGTGGGGTGCTGGAGGATCCCGCAGACCCCTCGAGGGGATCCGGAGGAGATACATGAGTGGCAGGTTCCATGTTAATTCAGGACACCTTTGCCAGAAAACACAAAAAAACTTTTTTTTTTTTAAATAAAAAATACCTCTTTTTTTTTTTTTTTTAAATTTTTTTTTTTTTTTTTTATGTGTCTCCCCCTAGCGCAATAGCGCCCCTCAGAGTACCTGCTTCTCGATCCCACAGAGAGAGAGAGGGACCCCCAAGGCTCACCAACCGATGCAGTGAAGTTTCCAACCAACTGCAGTCAGCGTCTGTCTTTACAGACTGGAAGGAGCTGTTGCTTTTTCCCGGGTAGAAGGACGTGGCTCCGCCCCCTGTGTACGCCTTCCGGCGTTCCCAGCTCTCCACGAGGTAGCTGGGCTCATGAAACATGGCCGCCCCCATATAGGAGACATTAGACTCCAAAAACATGGCGGCCGGCGTGACCTGAGGACATGCATGCACCTGGTCTACGGCAAAATGGCGGCGGACCGCCGAAATCGTTTATCCCAGCACATCCACCTGCATCTCTGCTGAGTGGCGATTGATAGATCTACAGGAGATACACTACAAATAAGGTAGGATTATACCGCCTGTGTCTGCTGTAATGCTACAGTCTGCTGGGTAGAGTGTTAGCTCTCAAACCAAGTCCACTTCCCACAAACACATACTGTATTTACAAGGGGGACTTTTAGGGTCAGATATATACTGACCATGTATGGAGGGGCCCATAATACATACTGCCTCATAACGAGGAAAGAAAAAAGGGAACGTTTACTCACCATACCGAACCGACAGGCACCCTCTCTTCACAATACCCTCTCCACCGGGGTGGGGGTTTGTGGACGCCTCGACTCTCTGGTACCTGGCGTCCAAGCGAGACTTTTAACTCGCAAAGTCAGTCCCTCCACTGGGACTCCGTCGCGGCCGACCCATCGCGGAGCTCTGGTCTGCACGCGCTCGTAGGCAGAAACCGGGGTGACCACTGGATCTCAACATCCAGCCCGTCGCCCGGCCCCGCATACTTACTTGAATGTGTCGCGGCCGACCAAGCGCAATGCAATGGTCTGTGCGCGCTCGTAGGCCGGCTGGGGTGACCACTAGTGTCGCCCAGTCCGGCGTTTTTTGCTTGAAGATCTCACAGGAAAAACACTGGAGAAAAAACTACCTAAAAAATATTTCTTCTAAAGAAAAAATCTTGCCAGAACCAAAAAGATCCCAGCAAGGAGCTTAGGTCCTTACTCCTGACTAGACAGAAAAAACTGATTCCCTGTAGCAGAGAGAGGGAGGATATACCCTCAGGGACTGCCCCTAAGGTGGAGCCAGAACGTTTTGTCTTTCTGCCTAGTCCTACTCCTGCGGAGACAACATAACCCAGCTCTTGAGAATCAAGAAGACTACGTCTGTCAATGAGCGATAGAGAAAGTAAAAATCGCGCAGGTGATCAAATACCACCAAAAGAAAGCTTTGTTTGTGGGAAAAAAAGGACGTAAATTTTGTTTTGGTACGGCATTGCATGACCGCGCAATTGTCAGTTAAAGTGCCAAATCGCAAAAAGTGCCCTGGACGTAAGACAGCAAAATCCTCTGGTGGTAAAGTGGTTAATAATCATATGTAATTTGCCTGAGGGCTTTTTGACCAAAAACACATGGGAATAAAACCCTAGAAATTTTTGGCTCTCTGGAACTACAGAGAGAATACTTTCTGCCTCCCAAAGAGAGAGCGGTTCTAACATGCCCCGATTCCTCTCAGGGTCCCTGGGCAGCCGGGTGGGAAACAAACTCTGGGGTAGGGGGGAGATGGAATTCTCTTATAATCTCTGGAGAATGAAGGTATTTTTGGTGATCTCTGCCCAATGGTCTACAAACATTGTCAACCTTCCTCCCACCCTTAATCTGGCGTCACAGTGAACTTTTGGCAGGGGCTGAAGGAACAAAGAGAGCCCCCCCCCTTTATTTATCTTTATTAAATGACCACTTCTTTTTGGTCTGGAAACCACGTGACTTCAACTCAGATATTTTCTCAAAAGGGACAAAAAGGTTTCTTGCCCCGTGGTTTACCTTTACCGGATCTGAGGTCTCTCTGCAGCCAAAAAAAAAATCAGCCACCATTCCCACTGGCTACTGGGGAGATAAGAACCTCCGTGTCCGAAAGTGTGCCCCGCTACTTCCGGTTCCGCTCCATCTTGCTGCGTCAACGGAAGTGCGTCATTGGACGCCATTTTTTTACACCTAAGGTGAAGGAAGTATGAAGAGATGCCCACACATGAGCCTCTTCCCATGTGTACCTAGCGGGATGTACCTCAGAGCCTGGGAGCAGAGAGTTGCCCTACCAAATTAAGGCAAGTACCACTACAAGGGAAACCCCTCTGAGTGATAGGAGGATTACAGTAGACAAGCCACAACTGGTCTAATTGTATCCTAGAGTAGAGTGGGGTCCGCCAACCACAGTAACCAGACCCAAGAAAACAAACGTTACGGTGTGTGTACTCCTGGAGGTCTGGAAACACACAAAAAAACTGAGGGTCAGAGGAAGGGGAGGGCTTTTTAAATTGTGTCTGATTTGTGTTTCCTGTAGAAGGCGGAGCCAATCGTCTCTCTAAGTAGCTGGAAAAAAAAAAAAAAAAAGCCCTAATAATAAGCATTATAACTTGTTGGCATTGAGAAACTGCCAATATGAATGAGGATAGCTTACTCTTTCCATTCCAAGACTGGCCTCAAAAAATCCAGCTCCCGTTCATAGATGCATAGGGGTGGTCTTTTTGCTTCCAAAGCCCTCCTTGCCTTTTCCTGTTGGAGAAGGTATCTTCGATAACCGTCTTTGAGAATCATCCATCTGCTTTGCAAAATTTTCACTGGAAAAAAAAAAAAAACAAACACAATATTACATTTACTAATGTTTTCATTTCAGGTACTTGGCCACAGGGCATTCATTTGCAAGTCTGCATTGCAAATTTATGGTTGGGGAATCAACTGCAAGCAGGGCCCGGGGACAAGGGGTGGGCAGGAGGGGTACTGTGGTATCCTGTGAGGTGGTGGGGCACTACAAAGAGATTAGTGGGGGGATTTGTGTTGGGAGGGAGAATTGGGGGGGGGGGTGGCAGGGGTAGGAATTGTTAAAGGAAAGGAAATTTGGGGTGGGGGTGTCCCTTTACATACAATTGGGTGTCCCCATCAGAGTGCCCCTTTACTACACCAGGTGTCCCCATCAGAGAGCCCCTTTACTACACCAGGTGTCCCCATCAGAGAGCCCCTTTACTACACCAGGTGTCCCCATCAGAGAGCCCCTTTACTACACCAGGTGTCCCCATCAGAGTGCCCTCTTACTACACCAGGTGTCCCCATCAGAGTGCCCTCTTACTACACCAGGTGTCCCCATCAGAGTGCCCCTTTACTACACCAGGTGTCCCCATCAGAGTGCCCCTTTACTACACCAGGTGTCCCCATCAGAGAGCCCCTTTACTACACCAGGTGTCCCCATCAGAGAGCCCCTTTACTACACCAGGTGTCCCCATCAGAGAGCCCCTTTACTACACCAGGTGTCCCCATCAGGGTGCCCCTTTACTACACCAGGTGTCCCCATCAGAGTGCCCCTTTACTACACCAGGTGTCCCCATCAGAGAGCCCCTTTACTCCACCAGGTGTCCCCATCAGAGTGCCCCTTTACACCAGGTGTCCCTTTACTACATCAGGTGTCTCCATCAGAGTGCCCCTTTACTACACCAGGTGTCCCCATCAGAGTGCCCTCTTACTACACCAGGTGTCCCCATCAGAGTGCCCTCTTACTACACCAGGTGTCCCCATCAGAGTGCCCCTTTACTACACCAGGTGTCCCCATCAGAGTGCCCCTTTACTACACCGGGTGTCCCCATCAGAGTGCCCCTTTACTACACCGGGTGTCCCCATCAGAGTGCCCCTTTACTACACCGGGTGTCCCCATCAGGGTGCCCCTTTACTACACCGGGTGTCCCCATCAGGGTGCCCCTTTACTACACCGGGTGTCCCCATCAGGGTGCCCCTTTACCCTCCCCGCAGGTTGCCTCTTGTCGGATATTGCCTCCGAGAGACATGGTCACGGCAGATGATCGGGATATCAGCTGGAGTGACGTTCTGTACTGCGCATGCACAGTTCCTTTGCATTTTTCGTCGGGAGGCATCATTTGATAGAACACCGGTTCACGTGTGATGCCAGACACCGCATGTGATTCGCACTGCATTGCTGTGTAGATCAGGTGATGTCTATGCGATGCGATTTCAGCCACACAAACTGTATGGCTAAAATCACATCGCATTCGCACCAAAATGGTGCAGGACCTTTTTTTTTTTTTGGTCCGTACTGGAATAGGATCGCATGGGTGTTCACAACTATGCGATCTTATTCCTGCACCTCTTCACAGTTCGCACTGCCAACCAATCTGGGGTTGTCATTAACTTTACATTGACACCCCAAGGGATTGGCAGATCTCAGTGAGATTCTGGTGCAGGAACTGGCACTAAATCACAGGGTTTCCCGCATCGCACCAGTGTGAACAACCATTGGAAATAGGACTATTTCTACTAAAATAAAAAAAAATAAAAAAATCAACGGCGAATATGCGCAACAGTCCCACAGACCGCAAACAGCGAGCGTCCCACACATGTGAGGTATCGCAGCAAATGTCTGATCATGGACAGTAATTCTGGCGCCACATCTCCCCTGTGCATCTACAAGGGTAACCTGTAAAGGCTTTAAAGCGTCGCCTATGCATAGTAAAATTTACAACAATTGTCGCCGCTACGGGCGTGCGCAACTTTAACCACTTATGGACCGCCCACCGTGTATTTACGTCGGTAATTTGATGTTAAATACCGGGGTTATGGCAGCAGATAGCTGCATTTTTTTAAATGGCGGGCAGTATGCTTTAACATAAGGGTGGTCCCAGCGGCGGATTCGCCACAGGATCACCTTTATGGGTGGCGGGAGAGGTGTGTCCTCCCCCCCCCCCCCCAATTGCTTCCCGGTCATTTTCCCCGCTTACCGTTGTTCTGTCAGAATACCATACGCTATCAGAATTCCATACCTCCGTCATTTCCGGTTGCGGATCAGCTGTGGCTTCGTCATGTATCAGCTGTAGCCGTGTCACAAGTCGTACTACGCATGCGCAGAATAGGTAGGGCCTTTTGATAACATCGTAATGGGTCAGGCAAAAGTCCTAGTGTGCATGCGCACCAACGGGTCGGGCAGCGGGATCTCTGATAAACATCCATCCGATCTCCATGGCCCACACTGCACCGAGCCGACACTGCAGAGAGCCGACAATCCGATCTCCATGGCCCACACTGCGCCGACCCGACAATGAGACAGTGGGCGTGCGCGTAGGGAATAGGATTGTCCCATTGTCGGCTCGGCGCAGTGTATGCCATGGAGATTGGATGGATGTTTGTTATAAGAGATGCCGCTACCCGATTCGTTGGTGCGCATGCGCCCACTCAGGCGCAGTAGGACTTTTGCCTCACCCCTTATGATGTTACCATAATTCCCTACCTATTCCGCGCATGCGCAGTAGGACGTGTGACGCGGCTACAGCTGGTGCATGACGAACCTGCACCGGAAAGGACGTAGGTAGTGAAATCTGATGAGGTAGGGTTTTCTGATAGAACACCGGAGCCGTCAGTAGCGGGGAAAACAATCCGGTCTGCTGTCCTCTCAGGCAGGAAGTCGAGTGAGGGCAAGATGGCCCCCACTCCACTCAATGGCCTTGGGAGGACCGGAGCGACGACAAACGTCGCTTCCTAGAGCCCATTTTTTTTCATCATGAAAAAAAAGTGACTTTTTTTTTCTTTTTTAGTGTAGATGTGAGGTCTTTTTGACCCCAGATCTCAAATTAAAGGAGGTCCTGTCATGCCTATTTCTATTACAAGGGATGTTTTCAATCCTTGTAATAGTAATAAAAGTGATCAAATTTTTATTTATTTTTTTTAAAAAGGACAGTGTAAAAATAAAAAAAGATAAAATAAAAAAAAAAAATAAATAAAAAAAAAAAAAAGAAGAAGAAAAAAAGAAGAAAAAAAAAAAAAAAAGAAGAAGAATAAGTCCCCGTTCCCACTAGGGCGACCTGTGAGACGACCTGGTCGCCTCACAGGTCGCCTCCCATAAGGAAGCTGCGGACCCGTTCTAATAGGAGCGACACAAGTCGCTCCGACTTAGAAAAAGGGTCCGGAGCTTCTTTGGGACGACCAGGAGGCGACCGCCATAGACTTCAATGTTATGAAGTCCGTGGCGGCCGCTCCGAGGTCGCGGCGCACTGCTCGCACCGCGACCTCGGAGGTCGCAGTGCGAAGTAGCGTCGCCCCTATGTGAACGGGGTCTTAAAAGCGCTCTGTCCCTGTTAGCTTGCGCGCAGAAGCGAACGCATACGCACACGTGAGGTATCGCCATGATTATTAGAGCGAGAGCAATAATTCTAGCCCTAGACCTCCTCTGTAACTCTAAACTGGTAACCTGTAGAAATTGGTAAAATGTCGCCTATGGGGATTTTTCAGTACAAAAGTTTGTCGCCATTCCAGGAGCGTGCGCAATTTTGAAGCATGACATGTTGGGCATCTATTTACTCGGCGTAACATTATCTTTCACATTATAGAAAATTAGGCTAACGTTACTTTTTTCTTATTTTTTAATTTAAAAAAGTGTATTTTTTCCCAGAAAATTGTGTTTCTAAGACCGCTGCACAAACATGGTGTGATAAAAAAAATATTGCAACGATCTCTCTCATATATACATACACACACATTATATTTATATATATATATATATATATATATATATATATATATATATATATATATATATATATATTTTTTTTTTTTTTTTTTTGCAGAGACCTTAGGAAATACAATGGTGGTCATTGCAATTTTTATATATATATATATATATATATATATATATATATATATATATATATATATATATATATATATATACATACATACACACACACATACATATACACACATATACACACACATACATACATACACAAATATATATTATTTTTTATTTTTTTTGCAGAGACCTTAGGAAATAAAATGGTGGTCACTGAAATTTTTTTTTTTTTTTTTTTTTATGTCACACAATATTTGCGCAGCAATTTTTAAAACGCAATTTTTTGTGGGGGAAAAAAAAAAAAAAAAACACTTTCATGAATAAAAAATAAAATACAAGACAGTAAAGTTAGCCTGCTTTTTTAGTATACTGTGAAAGATGATGTTACGCCGAGTAAATAAATACTTAACAGGTCACGCTTTAAAATTGCGCACACTCATGGAATGGCGCCAAACTTCAGTACTTAAAAATCTCCATAGGCGACGCTTTAAAAAAGTGTTTACACGTTAGATGTTTAGAGTTAGAGCCGGTTCACATAGGCGCGACCCGACTTCCCGGGGCGACCTGTGAAGTCGCGGTACACAGCGTGCACTGCGAACTCGGAGTGGCATGCACGGACTTCATATCATTGAAATCGCTCCAGGTCGCCCCAAAGTAGTACAGGACCCTTTTTCTGAAGCCCCGTACACACGCAGCGATTGTCGGCCCTAAATATTTGGCCGCCGACCGATCGGCCGATTGCCGGCTTGTTAGTATGATGCTTCCGACAACGACTTTTCGGCCGAACAGAATCTGTCCTGCAGGCATTAAAATTTTTGTTGGCCAACACCAGAACGGCCAATTGTTCGCCAGTCAGTACAGAATTGGGCCGACAAACAGCCGATTAGCAAGACTGGGCATACTCAAAAAAGAAAAAAGACAAGGAAAGTTAACCATCACATGACATCACTTCTGCAGTCGTCTGTTGTTGGCCGACAAAATTCGTGTGCAGTCTTTTGCAGTTTTCAGCCGACAGGACAGCCCCGGACAAAAGACGGCCGATCGTTCGGCCAACATTCGCTACGTGTGTACGGGGCTTAAGTCGGAGCGACTTGTGTCGCTCCTATTAGAACGGGTCCTGTGCTAATCTATGGCAGGCGACTTGTCAGGCGACCAGGTCGCCTGACAAGTCGCCCAAGTGTGAACGGGGGTCTTAGAGGAGGTCTATCGGAATTATTGCTCTCTCTCTCTAACGTTCACGGCGGTATGGTTTGAACGCGGTTTATATATGCGGACGCGACCTGCGTATGCAGCTGCACCCATCATTGAGATATCTCCGCTGAGAGCGCAGGTGGACGTCATGTGACGTTGAGCGGTATGGAAGTGGTTAATGATAACAGATTAGAAGTAGAGGTAAAAATCCTCCATAAAAAGGCGGAGAACTTACTTTTTGTGGACTGCTCCATGGCCGATAAAGATTCCCAATTCTGAAAACAAATGCCTGCAACTTCCCGCCATGCTGCGTCTCTTTGGCTGCTGTCTTTATATGCTGCACTTGTGGTGGCAAATAATGCAGGACGTTCCCTGACCAGACTGATAATCTGTTTACTGCACAGCACAGCTCTCTCTCTTCTAGCCGCCATCTTTTTCTCTATACACAGGTCATGTGACATGGGTGGAGGGCTGGCATGAGATGTGTTTGTTTTTGAGGGGGGAGGAGCAGCGAAGACTAGGCTACGATGATCAGGGATCAGCACAAACTAACTAAAGAAGGGTAAAATAAAGACTGAAAAATGGCTCAAAGTAGCTGGAAGATTTACCCCCCTTCGTGCCTAAGCCTTTTTCTGACACTTGTTGCTTACAAGTTAAAATCAGTATTTTTTGCTAGAAAACTACATAGAACCCCCAAACATTATATATATATATATATTTTAGCAAAGACTCTGGAGAATAAAATGTCGGCCATTGCAATATTTTTTGTTACGCGGTATTTGCGCAGCGGTCTTTCAAACGCCATTTTTTTAAAAAAAAATTTACGAAAAATCACATTTCACTGCATTTAAAAAATACTAAACAGTAAAGTTAGCCCATTTTTTGTATATTGTGAAAGATGATGTCACACCAAGTAAATAGATACCCAACATGTTACGGTTTAAAATTGCGCACACCCGCGGAATGGCGACAAACTACGGTCAATAGAAATCTCCATGCGACGCTTTAAAATTTTCTAACGGTTACCAGTTTAGAGTTAGAGTGTAGCTCTTTTTCTTTAATTATTGCTCAGGCTCTGGCGATCGTGGCGATACCTCACATGTGTGGTTTGAACAGCGATTTCATTCGCGGCTCGACTTCCATATACGTTTTCTTTCGTGCGCGAGCTAACCGTGACGGGGGGCGGCTAAAAAAATTTTTTTTTTCCTATTTACAGTATTTTATTTTTTTTTTATTTTAACTTTAACACAGGTTTTTAAAAAAAAAAAAAATCTGATCACTTTTATTGCTGTCACAAGCAATGTAAACATCCCTTTAATGCAGTGACAGGTACTCTTTACGGAGGGATTGGGGGTCTAAAAGACACCAAACCCCTCCACTGCACTTTCATGTATGCAAAACGCCGAAAACGCCGCGGAATGGCGACAAACTACGGTCAATAAAATCTCCATAGGCGACGCTTTAAAAATTTTTAACGGTTACCAGTTTAGAGTTAGAGTGTAGCTCTTTTTTTAAATTATTGCTCACGCTCTGGCGATACCTCACATGTGTGGTTTGAACAGCGATTTCATTTGCGGCTCGACTTCCGTATACGTTTTCTTTCGTGCGCGAGCTAACGGCCACGGGGGCAGCTAAAAAAAATTTTTTTCCCTATTTATTTTATTTTTTTTTTTTTTAACTTTAACACAGGTTTTTAAAAAAAAAAAAAAAAAATCTGATCACTTTTATTACTGTCACAAGCAATGTAAACATCCCTTGTGACACCAATATGCAGTGACAGGTACTCTTTATGGAGGGATCGAGGGTCTAAAAGACACCAAACCCCTCCACTACACTTCCATGTATTCAAAACGCTGAATACAGTGACTGAATACAGTCACTTTTTGAATCTGCCGCCTTTAGCAACCGAGTAACCCAGATGTGACGTCATGGACGCCGCCTCCAGGTTACGTCATGGGAGACCCGATCGAATCGGCTTCCGGCTTAGATCGGGGCTCGCTCCAGCCGGCGGACGTGCCGGCTGGTTGCTCGGGTCTCCTGGTGGGACGGGAGACCCGGGCAGAGCCGCGGGAGGAGGGGGGGCATCCCCTCCCGCTCACCGGGGTAAGGTTTGAGTGGCTCCCTAACTGCATAAGTCATTACTGCCGGAAAGCCGACCGCCGGCTCTAAACAACGTTATCGGGGTGATCCCTCTAGCTAGAGGCATCATCCCGGTATAGCCACTTAAAGTGAGCCGACGTACAAATACGTCAGTTTGCGGTAAGTGGTTAATTAGAAAATTACTTACAAACATTATACATTTTTTAGTATAGAATAAAATGGCGGTCGTTGCAATGTTTTATGTCACACGGTATTTGCGCAGCGGTCTTTCAAATGCAAATTTTTGAAGAAAATACACTTTCATTAATCTAAAAAAAAAAAAATAACAGTAAAGTTAGGCCAAATTTTTTTGTATAATGTGAAAGATGATGTTAAATAGATACCAAACATGTCATGCTTTAAAATTGCGCACACTCATGGAATGACGACAAACTATGGTACTTAAAAATCTCCATAGGGGACGCTTTCAAAAGTTTTAACAGTTACCAGTTTAGAGTTACAGAGGAGGTCTAATGCTAGAATTATTGCTCTCGCTCTAACGATCGCAGCAATACGTCACATGTGTGATTGAACACCGTTTACATTTGCGGGTGTAACTTACGTATGCGTTCGCTTCTGTGCGCAAGCACGGAGGAATGGGGTGCTTTAAATTGATTTTTTCTTATTTATTTTATTGTGTTTTTTTTTATTTTATTTTATTTTTTTATTTTTTTTTATCACTTTTATTGCTGCCACAAGGAATTTAAACAATCCTTGTGAGAGTAATAGGGAGTGACAAGTACTCTTTATGGAGGGATTGGGGATCTAAAAGACCCCAAATCCAGTGGCGTCCGGTGTACAGAGAGTGCAGGGGCACCGCCCCCCCATCCATGCGTCCGGCCCCCTAATCTGCATGAATTTTTTTTTTTGCATCACCTGATTAGAGCCAGAGGCTCTAATAGGGCGATGCAAATGGTGGACCCGGGGCTCAGAGCAGTGTGACAATAGCGAATGAAAATTCGGTATTGTCACACCGATCCTCCTCCAGGCCAATCAGGAAGCGCGTCCAATATGCGCTTCCTGATTGGCCGCAAGGCAAACTTCATGCCATTGGCCGAGGAGGAGACGGGAGCGGAAGGACTGGAGGAGACGCGCCGCCGGTCACCAGGACTGAGGAGAAGCCGCCCGCCACCGCTGCTGCTCCAGGTAAGTAAGGGGGCACGCACACTGATCTCTGCATTGGGGGCATGTACGCTGATCTCTGCATTGGGGGCATGTATGCTGGTCATTACATTGGGGGCACGCACGCTGATCTCTGAATTGGGGGAATGGTATGCTGGTCACTGCATTGGGGGCATGTATGCTGGTCACTACATTGGGGGAATGTATGCTGGTCACTGCATTGGGGGCATGTATGCTGGTCACCACATTGGGGGCACGCACGCTGATCTCTGAATTGGGGGAATGGTATGCTGGTCACTGCATTGGGGGCATGTATGCTGGTCACTACATTGGGGGCATGTACGCTGATCTCTGCATTGGGGGCATGTATGCTGGTCATTACATTGGGGGCACGCATGCTGATCTCTGAATTGGGGGAATGGTATGCTGGTCACTGCATTGGGGGCATGTATGCTGGTCACTACATTGGGGGAATGTATGCTGGTCACTTCATTGGGGGCATGTATGCTGGTCACTACATTGGGGGCACGCATGCTGATCTCTGCATTGGGGGCATGTATGCTGGTCAATACATTGGGGGCATGTATGCTGGTCACTGCATTGGGGTCATGTATGCTGGTCACTGCATTGGGGGCATGTATACTGGTCACTGTATTGGGGGCATGTATGCTGGTCACTGCATTGGGGGGCATGTACGCTGGTCACTGCATTGGGGTCATGAATGCTGGTCACTGCATTGGGGTCATGAATGCTGGTCGCTACATTGGGGGCAACTATGCAGGTCACTACATTGGGGGCACGCACGCTGATCTCTGCATTGGGAGCATGTATGCTGGTCAGTGCATTGGGGGCATGTATGCTGGTCACTGCATTGGGGGCATTGACCGGCCCCGATCGTCACTTCTGGTGCACGCGTGTCATCCCAGCACAACTTCTGGGCATGCCCAGAAGCTGTTTAGCAGGGAATGACGCGCCTGCACCGGAAGTGACGAGCGGGGCCGGTGCAGGCGCATTGACTCCTGGGAGCGATGCCGCTCATCTCCCAGGAGTCAATGCAAGCAGGAAGTGACGTCGCTGGCCGTGTCCGTAGAGGGAGGAAGAGGAAGGAAGGTAAGTATATTTTCTTTAAAAACAAGGTAAGTGAATGAAAAAAAAATTGTAATTATCCAAATGTTTTTCAGGTAGAAAAAAGCAAGCGGATGGTGAAAAGTACTTTTTGAGGGTGGAACTCCGCTTTAAGGATCCAGTAACTGGAATTGATGCCATGCAATTGCTTCCGGGTTTCTACATCGGAGACCCGATCAGAGCCGAATCCGACTTTGTTTGGGACTCCGGCCAGCCGGTGGACGTGCCGACTGGTCGCTCCATGGCACAGTAGACCCGGGCTGCTTGTGATAACGGCCGAGTGGCTGCTTAGCCGTATTGGTTATTATTAAAGAAAGCCGACCGTCCGCTCTAAAAACGGTACGGGGGTAATGCCTGGAGCTGCAGGCATCACCCAGTGCAACCCCTTGAAGCCGAAGGACACAAATTTCTGTTACGTTTTGTTCAGATGCGAAAGGGACTGTAAGTGATTTGGCATTGCTCGGTACCTCATATATAATTGACATGTACAACGACCAAGTATTATAAAAATACAAAATTTATTTAATACACAGCATAGTTGAAAATCTTTCTCATGAGATTTTCATTATTTTTTGTATTTTTTGTACCTTATTATCTGTCAAAATATTTTCATTTTTTGATTATTTACATTACGTGTTCGCCAGGGGGCGTTTTTATAGCTGAGTCGCTATCTGGTCAGGGTTTCTGATGCATCTTTTTTTTGGTGAGCCAAAATATTTCCGTCTCCCCCCCCCCCTTTTTTTTAATTTTTTATTGTCCCACACACATTTCACATTTTTTTATTTTATTGTTTAACCACTTGCCGACCGCTGCAGGACTATTTACTGCGGCAGTCAGCCCCCTACAGGCAAAGTGACGTATCACGTACGTAATACGTCACTCACCCACGCTCGCTCCCTGCCTAGCCAGCGCGTGTGACCGGCGGCTCCGATGGCCGCCGGCCACTCGCAATCTGAGGAGAGGGAGAAAGACAGATGGCTGATGTAAACACAACCGTCTGTCATTCTCCCTGAAGTAAGCACAGACGCTATGCGATCCTGCTATGTAGGATCGTATGTCTCTGTGATTACTTCACTAGCCACACCCCCTAACAGTTAGAATCACGCCCCTAGGGACACACTTAACCCCTTGATCACCAATAAAGTTAACCCCTTCCCTGCCAGTGTAATTTTTACAGTAACAGTGCATATTTATAGCACTGATTACTGTAGTAATGTCACTGGTAACCCCAAAAGTGTCAAAAATGTCAGTTTAGTGGTCCGATCTGTCCGCCGCAATGTCGCAGTCCCACAAAATAAATAGCAGATCGCCGCCATTACTAGTTTAAAAAAAAAACAATAAGAATGACATAAATCTTTCCCGTAGTTAGTAAACGAAATAACTTTTGCGCAAACCAATCAAAATACGCTTATTGCGATTTTTTTATACCAAAAATATGTAGCAGAAAATAAATTGGCCTAAAATGTTAAAAAAATTTGATTTTTACATTTTTTTTTCAGAATTTCATATAAAAAAAAATGTGAAAAATATTGTTATTTTTTCAAAATTGGCGCTCTTTTTTTGTTTATAGAGCAAAAAAATAAAAATTGCACAGGTGATAAAATAGCACCAAAAGAAAGCTCTGTTTGTGGGGAAAAAAGCACGTCAATTTCATTTGGGTACAGCGTCACACGACCACGCAATTGTCCGTTAAAGTCACGCAGTGCCGAATCGCAAAATAGGGCCTGGTCATTGAGAAGCCAAATCCTCCGGGGCTTAAGTGGTTAAATTGTTTATATTTTGTATTGCACATAGCTTATACTATATTTTTATATCCCTTTGAATATGTATATACTATAATCCTCCTGAGGAAGCTGACCATAACCCCGAAACATGTTGAGGAACAGATATCCTAATGGGTTCAGCACATTCTGTACTGACCGGTGTTTTGTCTAACTCAGCCTTGTATAAATATGAATTCTATGCTTTTTTGAGAATGAATGCTTTTTTTTTTTTTTTTCGTCTCTCATGATTTTTAACTATGCTGTGTATTAAATACATTTTGTATTTTTATAATACTTACGGTAGTTATTGTACATGCCAATTATATCCAAGGTACCAAGAAACTCCAAATCACTTAGGCTCCATTCACACTGATCCGACTTGTCAGGCGACTTGTCAGCTTGACAAGTCGCGGTCCTCAGGCTCCCACTGTGTAGTACAGGAGCCGTTCTAATAGGAGCGACACAAGTCGCTCCGACTTAGAAAAAGGGTCCTGTACTACTTCGGGGCAACCTGGAGCGACTTGCATAGGCATTCATTTTATGAAGTCCGTGCAAGTCGCGTCAAAGTTGCGCTGCACGCGACTTTACAGGTCGCCCCCTAAGTCGTGCCGCTTCAGTGTGAATGGAGTCTTAGAGTCCCTTTTTCTTCTCAATTGTTGGAGACCATGCTTTGGGGAGCACAGTCTCCAGCTTTTCCTTTTTGATTTTGTTCAGATGTAACAATCAGTATTTTTTGCTAGAAAATTACTTAGAACCCCAAAACATTATATATACAGTATTTTTTTAACCACTTCAGCTCCAGAAAGGTTTTACCCCGTTAATGACCACGCTGTACCCAAATACAATTGATGTCCTTTTTTTTCCCAGAAATAGAGTTTTCTTTTGGTGGTATTTGATCACCTCTGCGGTTTTTAGATTTTGCGCTATAAACAAAAAAAGTGCAGCAATTTTGACAAAAAACACAATATTTTTTACTTTCTGCTATAAAACGTTCCCAATAAAAAAAAATTTATATTTATTTTTTTATTTCATTAAATTTTTTATCAGTTTAGGCCACTCTGTGTTCTGCTAATGTTTATACTAATTGTTGTTATGTATTGATTACAATTTGTCTGTTTATGCATATCTTTGTAGAATATCAGTCTTGATTGGTCTCTCTAGCCCTGAGGAAGCATAGCTGCGAAACGCGTCGGCTTGCTGGGGACCCCTAGACCGCCTACAACAGAGACCATTGTATTATTGGTATAAATGCACCGACACTCCTATTAGGAGTGTATTTCACACATACATGCTAGTTGTCGTTATACCTTTTTACTATATGTATGTCTATGTATGTTCTATTTGTTTTGGAATAAATAAATTGTTTCTTTTATTTTAACTTGGTGTCATAAATGTGGCCGTCCCTTCTTACTGGCCCACTAAAACCCTGTCTGTCTCCTTGTGTATTTTTGATATTTAACCACTTTACCACCGGAGGATTTTGCTGTCTTACGTCTGAGCCACTTTTTGCGATTCGGCACTGTGCGAATTTAACGGACAATTGCGCGGCCGTGCAATGCTGTACCCAAACAAAATTTATGTCCTTTTTTTCCCACAAACAGAGCTTTCTTTTGGTGGTATTTGATCACCTGTGCGATTTTTACTTTTTTGCGCTATAAACAAAAAAAGAGCGACAATTTTGAAAAAATAACAATATTTTTCACATTTTTTTATATGAAATTCCCCCCCAAAAAATGTAAAAATCTAAATTTTTTATCAGTTTAGGCCAATTTGTTTTCTCCTACATATTTTTGGTAAAAAAAATTGCAATAAGCGTATTCTGATTGGTTTGTGCAAAAGTTATTGCGTTTACTAACTAAGGGAAAGATTTCTGTCATTTTTGGTGTTTTTTTTTTTTTAACGAGTAATGGCGGCGATCTGCGATTTTTTTTGCGGGACTGCGACATTGCGGCTGACAGATCGGACCCTTGACTGACATTTTTGACACTTTTGGGGGTACCAGTGACATTACTACAGTAATCAGTGCTATATATATATGCATTGTTACTGTAAAAATGACACTGGCAGGGAAGGGGTTAATTTTTATTGGAGAGGGAGGGGTTAATGTATGCCTGGAACTAGAAGGCCCTGCTCGTTAGAGCTTACAATCTAGAAGGGAGGGTCAAGTGAAACAAAAGGCAATAACTGTGGGGGAGGGGCTGATGGAGAAAATGGAGGTATATTTGTTAGGTGTTGGTAGGATAGGCTTCTCTGAAAAGGAGGGTTTTCAGAGATCGCCTAAAAGCTAATAGAGTGGGAGATAATCGAACAGATAAGGGTAAGGAGTTCCATAGGATTGGAGAGGCTCTGGAAAAGTCCTGGAGGCGGACATGTGAGGAGGTGACGAGGGAGCTAGAGAGCAGGATGTTTTGAGAGGAACGAAGAGAGCGATTAGGTTGGTATTTTGAGACACTTGTGACACTTTTTGAAGACCAATGACACCAATACAGTGATCAGTGCTAAATAATATGCAGTTATTGCATAAATGACACTGGCAGGGAAGGGGTTAATACTGGGGGTGATCAAGGGGTTAAGTGTGAGCCTAATTGTGCTTACTCACTGTGGGGGGGGGGGCTCTGTGACAGGCACAGAGAAATCTGTGTTTCAGCTTAGCTGTCTGACAGAAGAGCCGCCTGCTTGGATTACATAGGCAGGCGACTCTCCTGTCAGTTTCACCAAAGATTGCGGGAGGCCAGCGGCAATCGAGCCCGCTCCTCCTACGGTCTGACTCCCACTGTGTCTAATACCAGCGGAAACGCGGCCCCGGCAGCGCGCGTGCCGCCGAGACCGCGTGCATGTAATCAAGTAGATCTACGTGAATATGTGCAGCCGAGCCGCCCTGCCGCACTAAATGTGCGTGGGACGGTTGGGAAGTGGTTAAAACTGAGAATAAATTGGCGGGTTTTGCAATTTTGTGATGTGACACGGTGACATCTCACTGGATTTTCAAATGCAATTTTTTGTAAAAAAAATACACTTTTTTTTTAAATTATAATGCAAAAAAAAAAAACACAATACATGACCCAATTTTTATGCAAAATTAAAAAGAAGTTAAGCTGAGTAATAAGAAACCAAACATGTCATGCTTTAAAATTGTGCACGCCCATGCAAAGGGCAACAAACGTTTCGAATCGAAAAAAACAGTAAATTCAGAGAAAATTAGAAAAAGATATAAAACGAATTCCGAATACCAATTGAACGAATGAACCGAATGTAACAAAACAAAATAACTAGATTAAGGATTCTAAATTAAATTAAACTAAACTCATTTTTCATCATATTCATGTCAATAGACTGGAATTAAAAAAAAAAAAATGTTATACTAGTAATGGCGGCGATCAGCGACTTTTAGCAGGACTGTGACATTACAGCAGACAATTGAACACTAACTGACACTTTTAACACTTTGTGGGAACCAGTGACACGACTACAGTGATCAGTGTCAGACTGAAGCTCTGCCCTGTTTTCATAGGTAGAGCTCCGTTCTGTGTCTCTGCCAGACGATCGGCGGGCGCCAGCAGACATCCATTGCCCGGTACCCACAGATCTGTTTCTGCTGTGAGTAATCACAACAGAAGGGGCCCGCCAGTGGTGCTCGAGAGCGCCCCCTAGGCAAGACTGCAGAATCACATATATACAGTATATGTGATTCTATACTAGAGGGATCCTTAACCAGTTCTGGACCGGAAGGATTTGCCCCCTTAATGACCAGGCCATATTTTGCGATTCTGCACTGCGTTATTTTAACGGACAATTGCGCGGGCATGCGACACTGTACCCAAATAAAATCGACGTCCTTTTTTTCCCACAAATAGAGCTTTCTTTTGGTGGTATTTGATCATCTGTGCAATTGTTATTTTTTGCGCTATAAACAATATTTTTCACATTCTGCTATTTAACATTCTCAACATACAGTATTTTTGGTAAAAAAAAAAAACATAAGGGTATTTTGATTGGTTTGCGCAAAAGTTATCACGTCCGCCAACTTCGGGAAAGATTTAAGTCACTTTTATTGTTTTTTTTTTTTTTTACTAGTAATGGCGGCAATCTGTGATT
Source organism: Pelophylax lessonae (assembly GCF_965119305.1). Classification (NCBI taxonomy): domain Eukaryota; kingdom Metazoa; phylum Chordata; class Amphibia; order Anura; family Ranidae; genus Pelophylax; species Pelophylax lessonae. The sequence goes on along the minus strand of NC_138771.1, from coordinate 23,371,494 downwards.
TTTAGCGGGACTGAGACATTGCGGCGGACAGATCGGACCCCTAACTGACATTTTTGACATTTTTTGGGAGGATCGGTGACATTACTAAAGTAATCAGTGCTAAAAATATACACTGTTACTGTAATAATGACACTGGCAGGGAAGGGGTTAACATTGTAGGTGATCAAGGGGTTAAATGTGTACCTAGGGGAGTGATTCTAACTGTGGGGGGGGGGGGTGGCTTCTGAAATTTCGACTAGAATAAATGAAAATGTGATTAGAATAGAAAATAAAATAATAGAATGAAAAAGAATAGAATAGAATGAACAATAGAAAATGTTAGAATAGAATATAAAAGAAAGAATATAACAATATAACCCCCTATCCCTATGTGCTCGCATGCAAATGCGAAAGCATACTTATGTCGCACACGCATATGTAAACAGTATTCGCACCACACATGTGAGGTATGGTCGCGAAAGATACAGTGATAGCAATAATTCTAGCACTAGACCTCTTCTGTAACTCTAAACTGGTAACCTGTAAAAATGTTTTAAGTGTCACCTATAGAGATTTTTATGTTACGTAGTTTTACTGCCATTCCACCAGTGTGCGCAATTTTAAAGCTGTGACATGTAAGGTAGGTTAGGAAAAAAATACTGATAACTTGTAAACAAAAAGTGCCAGAAAAAGCCTGGTCTTCTTAATCCAGTATAGCAATAACAATATTAACACTGGCTTTTATCTGTTGCCATGGTTACAAATCATCCATACCATGGGGAACTATTGTGGCATATAGGAATGGAGGAGTCAGTCCTTTTACTGTCAAGATTTGGACAGTGATTGGATGGGGGGCTTGAAGGAGAGTTCAGAGTCCAGGACTACACCTAGGACCTTGGCATGTGGGGATGGGCTGATAGTTGTGCCATCGATTTTGACAGAGAGATCAGGGGAAGGGGCACGTGGTGGAGGAAAAATTATAAGTTCAGTTTTGGATAGGTTGAGTTTGAGCAGGTGGTGTGACATCCAGACTGATATGTCTGCTAGTAAATTACTAATACGTGAGGAGACTGAGGGAGAGAGCTGAGGTGTGGATAAATAGATTTGGGTGTTGTCAGCATAAACATGGTATTGGAAGCCATGGGAGGCTCTAAGCTGACCCAGAGAGGAGGTGTAGATTGAAAATAGGAGAGGTCCAAGAACAGAACCTTGGGGGACCCCAACATAAAAAGGAAGAGGAGAGGAAGAAGTAGAATTGTAAGAAACGCTAAAGGTGTCGTTGGATAAGTAGTAAGAGAACCAGTGAAGAGTACAGTCACGAAAACCAAAGGCGTGGAATCTTTTTAAAAGGAGGGGGTAGTCAACCGTATCAAAGGCAGCAGAAAGGTCAAGGAGTAGGAGAACAGAATAGTGTCAATTGGTTTTGACCATTAGTAGATCATTTGTTAGTTTTAGGAGAGCAGTTTATGTGGGGTGTTGAGGCCGAAATCCAGACTGAAGGGGATCAAGAAGGCTATTCTCTGCAAAGTGGTCGCTCAGTCGGTTGTAGAACAGATGTTCAAGGAGTTTGGATAAAAAGGGGACCAAGGAAATAGGGCGTAGGTTGTTAAGATTGGTTGGGTCCAGTGAGGGATTTTTAAGTGTGGGGCTGACTAGTGCATGTTTTAGAGAATTGGGGAAGACGCCAGAAGAGAGGGAGAGATTGAAGATGTGAGTTAGAGAGTATAGAATAGAGCCAGAGGGTGAACGTAGCATTTGCAGGGGAACAGAATCCAGAGGGCAGGTGGTTAGCTGGACGTTAGCAAGTAGTTTAGCAACCTCGTCTATAGTGGTGGGGTTGAATGAGGGAAGTAGTGATTGCACCTGTGTGCATGAAGTGTAAAGCGTGGAAGGTATCTGAACAGCAGAGATCTCTTCACGAATTGTATCAATCTTGTTTGAAGTGATTGGCGATCTCCTGGGCAGTGAGTGAGTTAGTGGGTGGAGGCAGTTGAGGACGAAGTAGAGAGTTGAAGGTAGAGAAGATTTCCCGGGATGGGAATATAAGTTGTTAATGAGAGTGATATAATAGGTCTGCATGGCAGTGTGGAGACTGGAATTGTATTTTTGGAGGGCAGATTTATATTGGTTGAAATCTTTCTGAGACCTAGTCTTACGCCATAGGCACTTACAGCAGAGTTTCGGGAACAAAATCGACATAGTCGATTTTGGGCCATCCGCTTGCTTCTAGTCACCTGAAAAATAAATGGATAATTACGATTTTTTTTTTTCTTACCTTGTTATTGCAGAAAAATATACTCACCTTTCATCCACTTCATCCCTCTGCGGCCGCGGCCCGCGTCGTCACTTCCTCTTTGCATTGATTCCTGGGAGCTGAACGTCATCGCTCCCAGGAATCAATGCACCTGCATCGGCCCCGCTCGTCACTTCCGGTACGGCGCCTCATTCCCTGCTAAACAGCTTTTGGGCATGCCCAGAAGCTGTGGAGGGATGACGCGCGCGCACCGGAAGTGACGAGCAGGGCCGGAGCAGGCTCATTCTGGGAGAAGAGGACACGGAAGAGGACTCAGAAGAGGACGCACTAGCTTCAGCTGCCCACATCCGAGATGGCAGCTGGAACTCCGCTTTAAGAGCACGGCTATACTTTTTCAGACTTCTAGTGTTATCTGTTTGCCAAGGTTGAAGGGGTCAGGGCCTGATTCAATGTGTAGTGAGGGGGGCCAGTGTGTTCAGGGCGGCTAAAAGTGAAGCATTGTAGACAGAAGTGGCTAGGATGGTGCAGGACAGGGGTGAGATTTTGTCATAGAGGTGGTCGTAGCACAGTAGAGAAGAGAAGGTTTGAGTTGGCGTAGGTTTCTACTGGTAACTGTAAGGCAGTTGGATGGAGAGGAGAGAGAGAAACTAATAAGATAGTGATCAGAGAGAGGGAAAGGATAGTTGGAGAGGTTGCACAGGTGGGAGAAAACAAGGTCAAGGATATTGCCTTCAGAGTGAGTAGAAGCATGCATCCATTGCTTCAGGTCAAAGGAGAAGGTTAGACTGAGAAGTTTGGAGTGGCAGGAGTGTTAGTATTAATAGGGATGTTGAAGTCGCCGAGAATGATTGTGGGGAATTTCGAAGAGAGAAAGTAGGGTAGCTAGGCAGAGAAGTCGTCAAGAAAGGTTGATACTGGTCCAGGGGGAGGTAGATCACAGCTATCCTTAGAGAAACTGGAGAGAAAAGACAAATGCAGTGTGCCTCAAATAAGGAGAGTGACAGAGAGGGGGGGGGGTGGGTGAAGTACCTGAAAGGTGCTATGTGGGGTTAAAGGATCCCGACACCCCCTCCCTTGCGTCCACTGGGTCTGGGAGAGTGAGTCCAGAGAAGACCACCTTGGGATAGGGCAGCAGAAGATGCAGGGTCAGATTCACGAATCCAGGTTTTCGGTAATGGCGAGTGGATTAAATAAGTTAGCGATAAAGAGGTAATGGAGAGAGGGGAGTTTATTACAGACAGAGCGGGCATTCCAAAGGGCACAACAGAAGGGAAGTCTGGTCTTGGGAAGGAGAGAAATGGGAACTAAATTGTGTTGATTACGGCTGCAGCCAGAGAGTGCAGGGTGATGGGTGTGTTGGCAACAGGTAAATTATGGAGGCCCAGGGTTTTGGGGTATATCTCCAGAGGTTAGGAGAAGCAGAAAGGTGAGGGAGGTAATATGAGAGTGTGATTTATATGAGGGGACATACCCCCAGTGTCCTGGAGATTTTGTGTGTGTGTGTGGATTTAGAAATAGCAGGAGATGGTGAGTGCAGTAATAAGGAGAGGACAGAAGTGAGGGTGATGTATATAAGCTGTTGGGTGGAGAAGAGGGGCGAAGGAAAGAGAGTTTAAGGATAGAAGACACGGCTGTCAGAAGGAGTGGTAGAGAGTGCATGTTACAAGGAGAAAGAGCTAAAGGGGTAAACAAGGTCACCCGTAGACTGTGTGTTGTTTATCCCAACATTTCCTGTGTTCATTAACTTTGTGCAATCGCTGAAGTGCAGAGTCAGAAGTCCTCCCACTTATAGAAATAGCCCCACAGCAAATGTGCCTCCTCCAAATGATGCTTAGAGGTGAGGGTGGGTGCTTTCCAATTAGCTAATCAGGAGTTAATAAAGTAAGGCTGGCTAAACAGAGCAGCATTTTCACTGCAGAAAAAGACTTACAAGAGGACAGGTAATAAAGATAAGAACAGGCTATAATTTAGGGTAAGACAGGGAGAAAATACAGCATTGCAATGAGAACAGTCTACAGATGGTTAAGCAAAATAAATGATGGCTGCCAACAGGAGGGCAAGGTTTGCCTGATCCCTTGTTTGGGTTTGTCTGCCTGGCATTGGAGAAGTGGTCCATACACATTAGCCTGATCATCCGATCTCGATGTGGCTGAGAACTTATGCAGTTGAGGCTTCCACATATCTTTTTGACCACTCTATAATTTGTTGGTCAATCTCCTCTGGTAAGCAGGTTTTTCCTCCAGACACAGTGGCGATGTGTGCTTTCAGCAGTCACGGCATCTGGTGTGTGGATCATCTCTGTTTCTCATTTATGAACCTTCCTTTAATTGGCTGAGTTTTTTCATATTCATCATTTTGGTGCTGCGCCCCTTTTGTTTTTAAAGCAAAATAAACATACCATAAAACATAAAGACAAAACAGGAGAGCAGTTTTCAGTATCACAGTTTTGGGTGGAGTTGCAGCTTTAAGAACATACTGTACCCGTGGAGGGACAGAGAAGAAATTTTCAGATGACACATTCAGATGATGAGTGCAGAGTCAGAAGTGCTCCCACTTATAGAAATAGCCCCACTTTGAGAAAGAGCTCCACAGCAAACGTGCCCCCCCTTTTTCATCCTCCAGGATACAGTATGGCTGCATACTCTCACCACATGAGGCCGGGTATTGTCGTGCACCAGGAGGAACCCAGGACCCACTGCACCAGCGTAGGGTCTGACAATGGGTCCAAGGATTTCATCCGAATACCTAATGGCAGTCAGGGTGCCATTATCTAGTATGTAGAGATCTGTGCAACCCTCCATGGATATGCCTCCCCAGACCGTCACTGACTCACCACATGCTGAACAATGTTACAGGCAGCATAATGTTCTCCGCATCTTCTCCAGACCCTTTCTTTCACGTCTGTCACATGTGCTCAGGGATAACCTGCTCTCATTGGTAAAAAGCACAGGGCACCAGTGGCGGACCTGCCAATTCTGGTGTTCAATGATAAATGCCAATCGAGCTCCACGGTGTCGGGCAGTGAGAACAGGGCCCACTAAAGGATGCTGGGCCCTCAGGCCACCCTCATGAAGTCTGTTTCTGATTGTTTTGTGAGAGACATTCACACCAGTGGCCTGCTTGAAGTCATTTTGTAGGGATCTGGCAGTGCTCATCCTGATCCTCCTTGCACAAAGGAGCAGATACCGGTCCTGCTGATGGGTTAAGGACCTTCTGTGCCCTTTCCAGCTCTCCTATAGTAACAGCCTGTCTCCTGGAATCTCCTCCATGCTCTTGATACTGTGCTGGGAGACACAGCAAACATTCTGGCAATGGCACGTATTGATTAGGGATGATCGAACTTTTGAAAAGTTTGGTTCGACCAGAACCCTCGAACCTCCCAAAAGTTCGGCCCGGATTTCAGAACCCCATTGAATCAATGGGACCCGAACTTCGGTAATCAAAAAACACCATTTTGAAGCCCTAAAACCCAATAAATGCCCCTAAAAAGTGCCTAGGGTTCTGGGGCATGCCCCAGGGACTATTAATCACACAAAAAAGTTCTTAAAAATTGTCATTTTTGATAGAGAGCCAATTATTGGAAAAATTAAAAAAAAAATTCTTTGGATTTAGTGTCTGGGGGGTCTAAAAAATTTACCTGTGAAGTTTCAGCTCTGTAGCATGTCCAGAACCAGAAAAAAAAAAGTTTGTTTGTATTAGTGCACTTACAGAACAGTAATATGGCTCCGCTCTTTTCACACCTTGCCGGTTTTGTAGCAAGCGTTTTTTTGGGCATTTTTTGGGGGGTTATTGGAGGCAGGCATAACATCTGTACTTCTGTGTAGAGGTATATATACACACACACTTATATGTATATATACACATACACATATATAGGTGTAAAAGTAGCAGAACACTATACTTGGGCTAATGAAATAATTCACACCCATATGGCTTCTCTGCTATCACACATATATATCTGTATGTGTATAAATACATAGAAGTGTGTGTGTATATACACCCCTATACACAAGTTCAGATGTTTAGCCTGCCTCCAAAGACCCCAAAAAAATGCCCAAAAAAACGCCTGCGCCAAAAAAAAAAAAACGCCCAGGTGTGTTATTGCAGGCTTTTTTTTTTTGTCATTTTTTGGGGGTTATTGGAGGCAGGCATAACATCTGTACTCCTGTGTAGAGGTATATATACACACACACTTATATGTATATATACACATACACATATATAGGTGTAAAAGTAGCATAACACTATACTTTCGCTAATGAAATAATTCACACCCATATGGCTTCTCTGCTATCACACCTATATATGTGTATGTGTATAAATACATAGAAGTGTGTGTGTATATATACCCCTATACACACGTTCCGATGTTTTGCCTGCCTCTAAAGACCCCAAAAAAATGCCCAAAAAACGCCTGTGCCAAAAAAAACGCCCAGGTGTGTTATTGCAGGCGTTTTTTTGGGCATTTTTTTGGGGTCTTTAGAGCGCAGGCAAAACATCGGAACGTGTGTATAGGGGTATATATACACACACACTTCTATGTATTTATACACATACATATATATAGGTGTGATAGCAAAGAAGCCATATGGGTGTGAATTATTTCATTAGCGCAAGTATAGTGTTCTGCTACTTTTACACCTATATATGTGTATGTGTATATATACATATAAGTGTGTGTGTATATTTTACCTCTACACAGAAGTACAGATGTTATGCCTGCCTCCAATAACCCCCAAAAAATGCCCAAAAAAAACGCTTGCTACAAAACCGGCAAGGTGTGAAAAGAGCGGAGCCATATCCCTGTTCTATAAGTGCACTAATACAAACAAACTTTTTTTTTCTGGTTCTGGACATGCTACAGAGCTGAAACTTCACAGGTACACTTTTTAGACCCCCCAGACACTAAATCCAAAGAAATTTTTTTATTTTTTTATTTTTTCAATAATTGGCTCTCTATCAAAAATGACAATTTTTAAGAACTTTCTTTGTGTGATTTTGTGTCTGGGGGTCTAAAAAGTGTACCTGTGGAAGTTTCAGCTCTGTAGCATGTCCAGAACCAGAAAAAACAAGTTAGTTTGTATTAGTGCACTTACAGAACAGTAATATGGCTCCGCTCTTTTCACACCTTGCCGGTTTTGTAGCAAGCATTTTTTTGGGCATTTTTTGGGGGTTATTGGAGGCAGGCATAACATCTGTACTTCTGTGTAGAGGTATATACACACACACACCTATATGTATATATACACATACACATATATAGGTGTAAAAGTAGCAGAACACTATACTTGCGCTAATGAAATAATTCACACCCATATGGCTCCGCTCCTATAACACATATATATGTGTATGTGTATAATACATATAAGTGTGTGTGTATATATACCCCTTGTGACGAGACCCTTGCTCGCTCGCTTCCGCTCTCCCGACACTCCTCTGTTTCTAGTGAGCCAGCTTGCAGATCGCAACGTCTGATGGTTCGGTCAACCAAGGCTCCGGGATACGAACTACAGCTATGTGCTGTTCGGAATCCAGTAGAACAAACACCAAGCAGGCTGTATGTAATTTCAAACAGGAAGACAATTTATTGGAAGTAAACAGCACACTTTTATACGGAATTTGGAACATCCTGCCCCCAACAACCGCTTTCCCATTGGTCAATTGCACAGTACATGCCGTTCTCCTTCAGGTCCTCCTTAGCCATGCAAATGAGGACTTGAAAATGAGTCAGCAGGGATTGGCCCGTTAGCTTGAGTAGAAGGACTGTTATGTGTAATGAGACAGAAGCCCCCAGGGGGCAATCAATGTACACAATAGCCAGACACGGAACAATGGGAGGTCATCAGCATTCAGCATGAGACAGGGCAATCCACATTCTCTCCCAATACACAAACAAAAGGAAAGCCTCTCTGACACTGCAAGATATGTAACACACACAGCACTCAGAAATCACAGACCTCATGGCAAATGGGAACAAATCTTAATATTTCTACATGGAGACATTTGCTGACAAATACGAAGCAATCCAAACCATCACCCATCTGTCCTTAAATTCCAGTGACGGTGAACACCGTCACACCCCTATACACAAGTTCAGATGTTTTGCCTGCCTCCAAAGACCCCCAAAAAAATGCCCCAAAAAAACGCCTGCAATAACACACCTGGGCGTTTTTGTTTGGCGCAGGCGTTTTTTTTGGGCATTTTTTTGGGGTCTTTGGAGGCAGGCAAAACATTTGAACTTGTGTATAGGGGTATATATACACACACACTTCTATGTATTTATACACATATATAGGTGTGATAGGAGCGGAGCCATATTGGTATGAATTATTTCATTAGCGCAAGTATAGTGTTCTGCTATTTTCACACCTATATATGTGTAGGTGTATATATACTGTGGGAGATTAGCTCGGTGGCGGGTATGGATGACCCCTTGGGGGGGGGTGCGTTTACACAGGGAGATAGCTGAGAAGTGGTTGCAAACAACAGTTTGGTTTATTCTTGCAATTTACTTCACACAAGTGCAAGCTTCAAAAACATCCAAAATAAATTAAACACAAAATAAATCCTTGCCACTGTGGGCGGCTACCTTCTCACATACAGGAACCTACCTACGGAGTCTGTCTTCAACCTACTGTTGGGCAAACTTTGCTGATCCTACAGCAGACACACAATAGTCCATGTTTTTTCTTCACATAACAAATGTCCATTGAACATGTCCCTTTTCCTCTTCACATTGAACATGTCCCTTTGCTTGTCTCTTCACATAGCAAACAGTTCATTGATTTCTTCCACATAGAAATAGTTCATTTTCTCACCTTGAGAAGTCTTCAATCTTGATTAATTTCCCCTTCACACAGGAAATGTCCATTGGTTTCTTTTCACAAAGAAACGATCCAAGACCTCACTTTGAGTAGTCTTCACACTTTTTACCCTCCTCAGCGCACATCGCTCCAGGAGGTCTTCCCCTCCTATGCTCACACAGCTTCAGGGGGCACACATCTGATTGTCGTCCGCTACCCACACGGCGTCAGGAGGCAGCAATCCTTCTCCCAGGCTCTCACAGCGTCGGGAGGCACACATCTGACTGTCCTCCTCTCCCCAGCCCACACGGCATCAGGAGGCAGCAATCAATAGGACTTCCTTTGGACAAATTATAGAGGCCTTAACTTCCTCATTCCGAACAGCTGAAGGCCTTTCAACTTCCTTAGACAGTTCTGGCTACCTTTGCAGCCGACACCCTATAGTAATTGGTGAATTTTCTAAACCAGGTGGAAATGTATCTCCTGTCTGTGACTACCTGATTTCCTGTCACAATACATACAAGTGTGTGTATATATACCCCTATACACAAGTTCAGATGTCATGCCTGACTTCAAACATGTCCTCAAAAAAGCCCTATAAACGCCTGCAGCAAAAAGCAGGCTGACAGGCGAGAAGCCATATTATTGTTCTCTAAGTGACCTAAGAGAAACAATCTTTTCTCTATAGCGGTCACCCTGACATGGAAGGGTTTGGTCACCCTGCCATAGCAGTCAGAGTCAGTTAACCCTACACTACACTACAGTCCCCTTACACTTAACACTTTCCCTACAGAAACTATATTTTTGAAGATAACTAAAGTGGAAAATAGCACCCTAACTACACTAGATATCCCTTTCCTCACACTAATAATTGCTAAATGACACTTTGAAGCAGAAGTAACAGAACTGCTTCCATTCTCTTCCACAGCCCTGGATTAAAATGGTGGAGATTTGGCAGGGCTATCTTATATACTGGGTGGCTCCAATCACATTCCTAGCATTCTCCTGCCCCCTCAATTGGCTTTTACTGATGGTTCTGGTCCAATCACAGGCTTTTAAAGCCCATTTCCTGTCCCATTGCATTTTGGTCAGTTCTGGTTGCCGAATTCCGAACTTCTTCAGCAAAAAGTTCTAAATTCGGCCGAATTTCGAACAGTCAATGTTTGGGTCGAACCGATGTTCGACCCGAACCGTTCGATCATCCCTAATATTGATGTGCCATCCTGGAGGAGTTGGACTGTCTGTGCAACCTCTATAGGGTCTAGGTATCACCTCATGCTACCAGCACTCACACTGACCCTAGCCAAATGCAAAGCTAGTAAAAAAACAGTCAAAAAAATGAGTAGGGAAAACAAATTTCAGTGGCCTCCATCTGTAAAACCATTCCTGTTTTGGAGGTTGCCTCATTGGTGCCCATCTAGTGCACCTGTTGTTTATTTAATTAACACCAAAGCAGCTGAAACTGATTAACAACCCCCTCTGCTACTTAACTGATCAGATCAATATCCCAGGAGTTTACTTGACTTGATGTTATACTTTGATTTACCACTTCCATACTGCTGAAGGTTATATGACATCCTGGGCTTTCAGTGGAGATATCTGAATGATGGGTGCAACTGCAAAACAATCATAGCGGCAGTTCAGCCACTTGATTGTTTTGGCAAGCAGCGGGAGGGGAGGTCCTCCCCCTCCTGCCATCCTTCTGTGAGGCAGTGTGATTGGCAAACCGGAAGGAAGGGATCTGCTGGCGGCAGAAGTTTACCATAGAGCTGACCGAGGACCAGATAGTCCCCGGTCATCTCTATGACTCTCTGAGGCTGGGCGTGACGTTATGACGTCACGTCCGGCTCTGGCAGTTGTAAATGCCGTGTGTTCGGCTGAAAAGCCTGAGATCTTTTTTTTTTTTTTTTGATCTCAGGCTTTCCAGCCTAGGGGAGAGATGTGGGGTCTTATAGACCGCTCCATAAAGAGGACCTGTCATGCCCTATACCTATTACAAGGTATGTTTATATTCCTTGTATTAAGAATAGAAGTGATCAAACAAAATACATTTAAAGAGAAAGTGTAAAAATTATTTTTTTTTAAATAAAATAAACAATAAAAAATGAAAGCACCCCTGTCCCCTCGTGCCCGCACGCAGAAGCAAACAGCAGACACCAATGGACTCTATTCTGTACTACTCCTCCTGGACCTCTCTGCTGCCTCCTCCTCAAAAAACCCCACTCCCTTGGCCTCTGTGACTGTACTCTTCACTGGTTCTCATCCTACCTATCCCAACGCACCTTCAGTGCTACTTACAACCAGTGGTGGGATTCAAAAATTTTAGTAACCAGTTCCGACTTTCCCAGCAGAATGACCAGCGTTCCCCCTTTCAATGCAGAGAGACCAGCGTGCCCCCCTTTCAATGCAGAGAGACCAGCGTGCCCCCCTTTCAATGCAGAGAGACCAGCGTGCCCCCCTTTCAATGCACAGTGACCAGCGTGCCCCCTTTCAATGCACAGTGACCAGCGTGCCCCCCTTTCAATGCACAGTGACCAGCGTGCCCCCCTTTCAATGCACAGTGACCAGCGTGCCCCCTTTCAATGCACAGTGACCAGTGTACATGCCCCCTTCAATGCACAGTGACCAGAGTGCCCCCTTTCAATGCAGAGAGACCAGCATGCCCCCTTTCAATGCACAGTGACCACAGCATTGCCCCCAATGATTGCAGAGTGCCAGCCACAGCATTGCCCCCAATGATTGCAGAGTGCCAGCCACAGCATTGCTCCCAAATTGCAGAGTGCCAGCCACAGCATTGCCCCCAAATTGCAGAGTGCCAGCCACAGCATTGCCCCCAATGATTGCAGAGTGCCAGCCACAGCATTGCCCCCAATGATTGCAGAGTGTCAGCCACAACATTGCCCCCAATGATTGCAGAGTGTCAGCCACAGCATTGCCCCCAATGATTGCAGAGTGTCAGCCACAGCATTGCCCCCAATGATTGCAGAGTGTCAGCCACAGCATTGCTCCCAAATTGCAGAGTGCCAGCCACAGCATTGCCCCCAATGATTGCAGAGTGCCAGCCACAGCATTGCCCCCAATGATTGCAGAGTGCCAGCCACAGCATTGCCCCCAATGATTGCAGAGTGCCAGCCACAGCATTGCCCCCAATGATTGCAGAGTGCCAGCCACAGCATTGCTCCCAAATTGCAGAGTGCCAGCCACAGCATTGCCCCCAAATTGCAGAGTGCCAGCCACAGCATTGCCCCCAATGATTGCAGAGTGCCAGCCACAGCATTGCCCCCAATGATTGCAGAGTGCCAGCCACAGCATTGCCCCCAATGATTGCAGAGTGCCAGCCACAGCATTGCCCCCAATGATTGCAGAGTGCCAGCCACAGCATTGCCCCAAAATTGCAGAGTGCCAGCCACAGCATTGCCCCCAATGATTGCAGAGTGCCAGCCACAGCATTGCCCCCAATGATTGCAGAGTGTCAGCCACAACATTGCCCCCAATGATTGCAGAGTGTCAGCCACAGCATTGCCCCCAATGATTGCAGAGTGTCAGCCACAGCATTGCTCCCAAATTGCAGAGTGCCAGCCACAGCATTGCCCCCAATGATTGCAGAGTGCCAGCCACAGCATTGCCCCCAATGATTGCAGAGTGCCAGCCACAGCATTGCCCCCAATGATTGCAGAGTGCCAGCCACAGCATTGCTCCCAAATTGCAGAGTGCCAGCCACAGCATTGCCCCCAAATTGCAGAGTGCCAGCCACAGCATTGCCCCCAATGATTGCAGAGTGCCAGCCACAGCATTGCCCCCAATGATTGCAGAGTGTCAGCCACAGCATTGCCCCCAAATTGCAGAGTGCCAGCCACAGCATTGCCCCCAATGATTGCAGAGTGCCAGCCACAGCATTGCCCCAAATTGCAGAGTGCCAGCCACAACATTGCCCCCAATTGCAGAGCGCCAGCCACAGCATTGATCCCAATTGCAGAGTGCCAGCCCCAGCATTGCCCCAAATTGCAGAGTGCCAGCCACAACATTGCCCCCAATTGCAGAGCGCCAGCCACAACATTGCCCCCAATTGCAGAGCGCCAGCCAGAGTATTGCCCCCAATTGCAGAGCGCCAGCCACAGCATTGCCCCAAATTGCAGAGTGCCAGCCACAACATTGCCCCCAATTGCAGAGTGCCAGCCAGAGTATTGCCCCCAATTGCAGAGTGCCAGCCACAACATTGCCCCCAATTGCAGAGCGCCAGCCACAACATTGCCCCCAATTGCAGAGTGCCAGCCATAACATTGCCCCCAATTGCAGAGCGCCAGCCAGAGTATTGCCCCCAATTGCAGAGTGCCAGCCACAACATTGCCCCCAATTGCAGAGCGCCAGCCACAACATTGCCCCCAATTGCAGAGTGCCAGCCACAGCATTGCCCCCAATTGCAGAGCGCCAGCCAGAGTATTGCCCCCAATTGCAGAGCGCCAGCCACAGCATTGCCCCAAATTGCAGAGTGCCAGCCACAACATTGCCCCCAATTGCAGAGTGCCAGCCACAACATTGCCCCCAATTGCAGAGCGCCAGCCACAACATTGCCCCCAATTGCAGAGTGCCAGCCAGAGTATTGCCCCCAATTGCAGAGCGCCAGCCACAACATTGCCCCCAATTGCAGAGTGCCAGCGATCCCCCCCCCCCGCGAGACCCATGCACTTACCTCATGGACGGTCTCGCAGTCGGCTCCCCGCGTCTCCGAGTCCTCCCGCGGCGCCTCCTCCTCGTCCAATGGCACGGTGTTTTCCCTTCGGCCAATCAGGAAGCGGGAGGACCCGCTCCCTGATTGGCCAGGAGGAGGATCATGTGACAATAGCTAATTCTCATTAGCTATTGTCACAGAATGGGCGGGGAGGAGCGCACTGCTCCGCCCCCCGGCCGCCACGTCTGTCCGAGCGCGGGACATTCAATTGTCCTGCGCTTCCTCAGACGCGCAGAGGGATTCAGCCGGTTCTGCGAACTTGCAGAAAGTTAGCAACCGGTTCTATGGAACCGGTGCGAACCGGCTGAATCCCACCACTGCTTACAACTCCACTACCTCCTCTCCTCTACCTTTCTCTGTCGGGGTCCCCCAAGGTTCTGTTCTTGGACCACTCCTTTTGTCAGGGATCTTCCCACAAGAGAGCTGGATCTTCCGCCCACACTAATGCAGCGACGCCCAGTGGCCTATTTAAACCAGCCTGCTCCAGCCATTAGTTGCTGGATGATCTTCAACTTCCTGTTTCCTGCTTCCTGTGTTCCTGTTCCTGTTTACTTGGATTACCTGTTACCGACCCGGCTTGTCTCACCTGTCTTGTCTCTCCTCCTGGCTCCGACCACCGGCTTGTTTACCTACTCTGCTCCAGTCTGCTGTTCCCGTGTATGACCCCTGGCTTGCTCCTTCGGACTCCTCTACTGCTTGATGAACTGTGTTTGACCCCTTGGCTTGACCTTGACCTCGCTCTTGTCGCACGCCTGGCTACCTCCTCCAGTCACCTTCAAGGCAACCTGCATTTCTGCACGCACTACGTGTCTACTACCACAGCAGTCACCTCTTCACCGGAGCTTGCCGCAGCTGGCGACCCCTGTTCCTTTGGGCACAGCATTCCCTGTCTCCACCTCCAGGGGTGCCTTGCACTTAGCCACAAGGGAAGCCCTCTCAGCACCTCGGCCTCTGATCAGGTACGTGATACCTTTTCTCAATCTACACCCCCTCCCTGGGTCAGCTGATTGCCTCCCATGGCTTTCAATATAATCTCTACACTGATGATACCCAAATCTATCTCTCCACCCCTCAGCTCACTCCATCTCTCTCCTCACTCATCACCAGCTTACTAACAGACATATCAGCCTGGATGTCACATTACTTCCTCAAACTCAACCTATCCAAAACCGAGCTCATGGTATTTCCTCCCCCACGGTCCTCTTCCCCTGATTTCTCTGTCAACGTCAACGGCGCAACTATCAACCCATCCACCCATACCAAGGTCCTAGGTATAATCCTGGACTCTGAACTATCCTTTTGGCCACACATCCAATCACTGTCAAAAGCTTGCTGCCTCAACCTCCGCAACATCTCCAAGATACGCCCCTTCCTAACCAATGATACCACATAGCTTCCAATCCACTCCCTGGTCATCTCTCGTCTCCATTACTGCAACTCCCTTCTTAATGGCTTGCCTCTAAATAGACTATCCCCCCTTCAGTCCATCAGTCCATGAATGCTGCTGCCAGGCTCATCCACCTTGCAAACCACTCTGTGTCTGCTACCCTTCTTTGCCAATCCCTCCATTGGCTGCCACTCAACCAACAAATTAAATTCAAGTTACTAACCATAACTTACAAAGCCATCCATAACTTGGCATCCAGCTACATCACTAATCTGGTCTCAAAATACCAACCAACTCGTTCTCTTCGTTCCTCCCTGGACCTCCTGCTCTCTAGCTCCCTTGTAACCTCTTCCCATGCTCGCTTCCAGGACTTCTCCCCAGCCTTTCCCATCCTCTGGAATGCTCTACCCAGTGGCGGCTGGTGCTCAAAATTTTGGGGGGGGGGGGGGGGGCGCAAAAAGAAAAATGTAATAGGTATTGCTTCGCGTCAAAAAACGCAGTAAAAAATTGCGTGACTTTGAAGTCATGGTACAGGCATGGCACAGGTAATGGTATAGGCATGGCATAGGTGATGGTACAGGCATGGCACAGGTGATGGTACAGGCATGGCATAGGTGATGGTACAGGCATGGCACAGGTGATGGTACAGGCATGGCATAGGTGATGGTATAGGCATGGCACAGGTGATGGTACAGGCATGGCACAGGTGATGGTACAGGAGATGGTATAGGCATGGCACAGATATGGTATAGGCATGGCACAGATATGGTATAGGCATGGCACAGGTCATGGTAGAGGAGATGGTATATGCCCCCTTTAAATGCAGAGACCAGCGTACATGCCCCCTTTCAATGCAGTGACCAGCGTACATGCCCCCTTTCAATGCAGAGACCAGCGTACATGCCCCCTTTCAATGCAGAGACCAGCGTACATACCCCCTTTCAATGCAGAGATCAGCGTGCGTGCCCCCTTCAATGCAATGAATATGGTGCTGTGCCCCCTTCAATGCAATGAACACTGTGCTATGCCCCCTTCAATGCAATAAACACTGTGCTGTGCCCCCTTCAATGCAATAAACACTGTGCCCCCTTCAATGCAATGAACACTGTGCTGTGCCCCCACAATGCAGAGTTCAGCGTGCATGCCCCCTTCAATGCAACTGTGCATTGCAGAGTGCCCACAGCATTGTCCCCCAATCAATGCAGAGACCAGCGTGCGTGCTCCCTTCAACCCAATGCACTTACCTGGCGGCGGCTCGGCTATCGGCGGCGGCTTCTCCCCTCCTCGATCCTTCGTCCTCTTCTGCAGCGGCAGGAAGGTGAGCGGAGCGGCTTCTCCCTCGTCCTCTTCTGCGGCGGGAACCGGCTGGAAGGTGAGTGGCGGTGACGGTGAGTGACTGACGCATGCACCGGCACCGCCCCCATTGCGACGTTAGCGATCAGATGTCCTGGATGATGATTGGTCCAGGCTGGAGACTGGACCAATCACAGCCAGGATATCATGAAGGTGGGGGTGGCCAAGCGCTCTTTCCTGCACCCAGGTTACACCCCCAGAAGGCAGCCAATCGGCGCCTTTCTGGGTCGTAAACCCCCCCCCCCCTTTAGCCACCACATAGGCCGGCGAACCGATTTTTTTTTCTATAACTTTATTGTGCTTTTTTGTCATTTTTTTTTCCTTTCTTTAAATGCACGGGCCGCCACTGGCTCTACCCCAATCTGTCCATCCTCTGGAATGCTCTACCCCAATCTGTCCGACTATCTCCTGCTTTGTCTACTTTCAGATGATCCCTGAAAACTCATCTATTCAGAGAAACCTATCTGGCATCCACCTAACAACTGTACTTTTATTTTCTCCATCAGCCCATCCCCCACAGTTACTACTTCTTGTATCCCTCCCTCTTAGATTGTAAGCTCTAACGAGCAGGGCCCTCTGATTCCTACTGTATTAAAGTGTATTGTATTTGTACTGTCTACCTTCAAGTTGTAAAGCGCTGCGTAAACTGTCGGCACTATATAAATCCTATATAATAATAATAATAATAATAACATACATATGTTGCATCTGCAGATGTAAATGACGCTCAACCCACACATGTCATGTGAGGTATTGCTGCGAACGTTAGAGTGAGAACAATAATTCTAGCACAAGACCCCCTCTGTAGTTCTAAACAGGTAACCTGCAAACATTTTTAAAATGTAACCTATGGAGATTTTAAAGTACCAAAGTTTGACGCCATTCCACGAGTGTACACAATTTTAAAACGTGACATGTTAGGTATCTATTTACTCAGTGTGACATCATCTTTCACAATATACAAAAAAATTGTGCTAGCTTCCTTTTTTTTTATTCATTAAAGTGTTTTTTTCCCCAAAAAAATTGCTACGCAAATACTGTGTGACATAAAAATTAGCATTGACCGCCATTTTGTTCCTTAGGGTCCCTGCTAAAAAAAAAAAAAAAATATATATATATATATATATATATATATATATATAGTGTTAAGACTTTTACAAAGAAGGGAGGGAAGACGGAATTTGTCTGGTATGAAAGCAGTTAAAAAGTGTTCCTTTCATTTTATTGAGCAGTGTATATAAAAATAATACATATATCTGTACTAGCATATACACTCCTAGCACCGCCCTCTCCATGCCAATTAACCACTTACCGCAAACTGACGTAGATGTACGTCGGCAGACTTTGCGGGGGTATAATGGGATGATGCCTCTAGCTAGAGACACCATTCCAGTACTGTGGTTAACAGCCGACGGTCGGCTTTCCGTCGGTAATGACCGATGCGGCTTGGGAGCCGCTCAATCGTTACCCGGGTGAGCGGGAGGGGACCCCCCCCCCCTCCCGCCGCCTTCCGCGACTTTGCTCGGGGCGCCCGTCCCACCAGGAGCCCCAAGCACCCAGCCAGCGCGTCCGCCGGCTGGATGGAGTCCCGATCAAAGCCGGAAACGCCGGTCTCCGATGACGTAACCTGGAGGCGGCGTCCATGACGTCACTTCCGGGTTACTGTGCTGCAAAAGGCGGCAGATTTAAAAAACGTCTGTATGCAAAAACGCCGTTTTCTGCGTTTTGCATACATGGAAGTGTAGTGGAGGGGTTTGGGGTCTTTTAGACCCTCGATCCCTCCATAAAGTGTACCTGTCACTGCATATTGCTGTCACAAGGGATGTTTACATTGCTTGTGACAGCAATAAAAGTGATCAGATTTTTTTTTTTAAAAAACCTGTAATAAAGTTAAAAAAAAACAAAAGAAATAGGGGAAAAAAAATTTTAGTCGCCCCCGTCACCGTTAGCTCGCGCACGAAAAAAAAAAAACGTATACGGAAGTCGAGCCGCAAATGAAATCGCTGTTCAAACCACACATGTGAGGTATCGCCGCGATCGCCAGAGCGTGGGCCATAATTTACAAAAAATAGCTACACTCTAACTCTAAACTGGTAACCGTTAAAAAAAATGTAAAGCGTCGCCTATTGAGATCTCTATTGACCGTAGTTTGTTGCCATCCCACAGGGGGGCGCAATTTTAAACCGTAACATGTTGGGTATCTATTTACTCGGCGTGACATCATCTTTCACAATATACAAAAAAATGGGCTAACTTTACTGTTTAGTATTTTTTAAATGCAGTGAAATGTGATTTTTCAAAAGTTTTTCCAAAAAAATGGCGTTTTAAAGACCGCTGCGCAAATACCGCGCGACAAAAAATTTTGCAATGACCGCCATTTTATTCTCCAGAGTCTTTGCTAAAAAAATATATATATATAATGTTTGGGGGTTCTAAGTAGTTTTCTAGGAAAAAATACTGGTTTTAACTTGTAAACAAAAAGTGTCCGAAATAGGGCTGGGGCTTAAGTGGTTAAGGACACGAAGCCCCGCCTACACTTTAGCCGAGTCACTCCTAGCCCCGCTCTCAAGCCCCTCTATGAGCATTGACATGTAGCCCCGCCCATAAATAAGCTACGTCTCTCCTAGCCCCGCACTTTGTCCCGCCCACACCTCCACGAGTTGCTCCCAACACCGCCCTCTCTTTTTAGCGTGCACACTGAGGACCCCTAGCCCCGCCCACAGCTGAACTGAGTCACTCCTAGCCCTGCCCATTGAAGACACCTTACACCGCCCACACCTTAACGAGGCATTCTTAGGCCCGCCTTATGTTTAGTCCGTGCACATTGAGGCCCTCTAGCCCCGCCCACACTTTGGTCGAGTCACTCCTAGCCTTCCCCCGTGAACATTGACAGGCAGCTCCGCCCACACATCGGCCGAATCGCTCTTACGCCCGCCCACTCCATTTTTCCATTGACGACCTCTAACCCCGCCTACACCTCAGCCGAGACATTCCTAGCCCCGCCCTCTGTGCTCTTTAAGGACACCTAGCCCCGCCTACACCATGGAGTCCCTCTTAGGCCCGCCTTCTCTTTGGTCCGTGCACATTGAAGACCTCTAGCCCCGCCCACACTTTAGCCGAGTTACATATTGACAGGTAGCTCCGCCCACACATGGCCGAGTCATCCTCCTTCGTCACGCTGAGGACACCTAACCCCGCCCACACCTCAGCGGAGTCACGTGAACGTGACGTTGTGAAAGGTCCTGTGGCCCGCTCCGCCTTCGGATCCCTGTGAGGCCCGGAGCGTTTGTTTTTCCTCAGGAAGCTGGCCGTGTGAGCGTCTTCCCTGCCCGGACACCCCGAACCCTTCAGTCCGCCAACTACGGCGGGACCATGTCCGGCCCCGGCTGTTCCTGCGCCGCCAGAATCATCAGCTGCTGCCTGCACCGAGGTGAGGAGACAGGCGGAGACCTTCCCTTCTCCCCTGACAGGGAGCTGACAGCCGGCTGTGTACAGGCCGTACCTGGGCCGGTGTGAGGGGGGTGGGGGCCCTCAGAGGCCTTCCAGTGTACGCTGACTGGACGGGTTTATTTTTTATATAATAAAATAAACTTTATTTATAAACTAACAAATGTACAAAACAGGTATTGCTGGGAGGGAGCTTCTCACTGATGACACCCAGGAGGACGGTGTACATGGGACGCCCAGTGTGTGACGTCAGCCATCTGTCCCAGGGAGACCAGTGTGTGATGTCATCCGATCTGTCCCAGAGAGACCAGTGTGTGATGTCATCCATCTGTAGTCCCAGGGAGACCAGTGTGTGATGTCATCCGATCTGTCCCAGGGAGCCCAGTGTGTGATGTCATCCATCTGTAGTCCCAGGGAGCCCAGTGTGTGATGTCATCCGATCTGTAATCCCAGGGAGACCAGTGTGTGATGTCATCCGATCTGTAATCCCAGGGAGACCAGTGTGTGATGTCATCCGATCTGTAATCCCAGGGAGACCAGTGTGTGATGTCATCCGATCTGTAGTCCCAGGGAGACCAGTGTGTGATGTCATCCATCTGTAGTCCCAGGGACACCAGTGTGTGATGTCATCCATCTGTCCCAGGGAGACCAGTGTGTGATGTCATCCGATCTGTAATCCCAGGGAGACCAGTGTGTGATGTCATCCGATCTGTAGTCCCAGGGAGACCAGTGTGTGATGTCATCCATCTGTAGTCCCAGGGACACCAGTGTGTGATGTCATCCATCTGTCCCAGGGAGACCAGTGTGTGATGTCATCCGATCTGTAGTCTCAGAGAGACCAGTGTGTGATGTCATCCATCTGTCCCAGGGAGACCAGTGTGTGATGTCATCCATCTGTCCCAGGGAGACCAGTGTGTGATGTCATCCGATCTGTAATCCCAGGGAGACCAGTGTGTGATGTCATCCGATCTGTAATCCCAGGGAGACCAGTGTGTGATGTCATCCATATGTAGTCCAGGGAGACCAGTGTGTGATGTCATCCATCTGTCCCAGGGAGACCAGTGTGTGATGTCATCCGATCTGTAGTCTCAGAGAGACCAGTGTGTGATGTCATCCGATCTGTAGTCTCAGAGAGACCAGTGTGTGATGTCATCCGATCTGTAGTCTCAGAGAGACCAGTGTGTGATGTCATCCGATCTGTAGTCTCAGAGAGACCAGTGTGTGATGTCATCCGATCTGTAGTCTCAGAGAGACCAGTGTGTGATGTCATCCATCTGTCCCAGGGACACCAGTGTGTGATGTCATCCATCTGTCCCAGGGAGACCAGTGTGTGATGTCATCCGATCAGTCCCAGGGAGACCAGTGTGTGATGTCATCCATCTGTCCCAGGGAGACCAGTGTGTGATGTCATCCGATCTGTAATCCCAGGGAGACCAGTGTGTGATGTCATCCGATCTGTAATCCCAGGGAGACCAGTGTGTGATGTCATCCGATCTGTAATCCCAGGGAGACCAGTGTGTGATGTCATCCGATCTGTAATCCCAGGGAGACCAGTGTGTGATGTCATCCGATCTGTAATCCCAGGGAGACCAGTGTGTGATGTCATCCGATCTGTAATCCCAGGGAGACCAGTGTGTGATGTCATCCGATCTGTAATCCCAGGGAGACCAGTGTGTGATGTCATCCGATCTGTAGTCCCAGGGAGACCAGTGTGTGATGTCATCCGATCTGTAGTCCCAGGGAGACCAGTGTGTGATGTCATCCATCTGTCCCAGGGAGACCAGTGTGTGATGTCATCCATCTGTAGTCCCAGGGACACCAGTGTGTGATGTCATCCATCTGTCCCAGGGAGACCAGTGTGTGATGTCATCCATCTGTCCCAGGGAGACCAGTGTGTGATGTCATCCGATCTGTAGTCTCAGAGAGACCAGTGTGTGATGTCATCCATCTGTCCCAGGGAGACCAGTGTGTGATGTCATCCATCTGTCCCAGGGAGACCAGTGTGTGATGTCATCCGATCTGTAATCCCAGGGAGACCAGTGTGTGATGTCATCTGATCTGTAATCCCAGGGAGACCAGTGTGTGATGTCATCCATATGTAGTCCAGGGAGACCAGTGTGTGATGTCATCCATCTGTCCCAGGGAGACCAGTGTGTGATGTCATCCATCTGTCCCAGGGAGACCAGTGTGTGATGTCATCCGATCTGTAGTCTCAGAGAGACCAGTGTGTGATGTCATCCATCTGTAGTCTCAGAGAGACCAGTGTGTGATGTCATCCATCTGTCCCAGGGAGCCCAGTGTGTGATGTCATCCATCTGTCCCAGGGAGCCCAGTGTGTGATGTCATCCATCTGTCCCAGGGAGCCCAGTGTGTGATGTCATCCATCTGTCCCAGGGAGCCCAGTGTGTGATGTCATCCATCTGTCCCAGGGAGCCCAGTGTGTGATGTCATCCATCTGTCCCAGGGAGCCCAGTGTGTGATGTCATCCATCTGTCCCAGGGAGCCCAGTGTGTGATGTCATCCATCTGTCCCAGGGAATCCAGTGTGTGATGTCATCCATCTGTCCCAGGGAATCCAGTGTGTGATGTCATCCATATGTAGTCCAGGGAGACCAATGTGTGATGTCATCCATCTGTCCCAGGGAGACAAGTGTGTGATGTCATCTGATCTGTAATCCCAGGGAGACCAGTGTGTGATGTCATCCATCTGTCCCAGGGAGACCAGTGTGTGATGTCATCCATCTGTCCCAGGGAGACCAGTGTGTGATGTCATCCATCTGTCCCAGGGAGCCCAGTGTGTGATGTCATCCATCTGTCCCAGGGAGCCCAGTGTGTGATGTCATCCATCTGTCCCAGGGAGACCAGTGTGTGATGTCATCCGATCTGTAATCCCAGGGAGACCAGTGTGTGATGTCATCCATCTGTCCCCGGGAGACCAGTGTGTGATGTCATCCATCTGTCCCCGGGAGACCAGTGTGTGATGTCATCCGATCTGTAATCCCAGGGAGACCAGTGTGTGATGTCATCCGATCTGTAATCCCAGGGAGACCAGTGTGTGATGTCATCCGATCTGTAATCCCAGGGAGACCAGTGTGTGATGTCATCCGATCTGTAATCCCAGGGAGACCAGTGTGTGATGTCATCCGATCTGTAGTCCAGGGAGACCAGTGTGTGATGTCATCCATCTGTAGTCCAGAGAGCCCAGGGTGTGTGCGCAGGAGTGTCCATGCACCGTGCAACCTACTAGAAATTGCCCATACATCGCACAATCCCCTCTTATAGATTGTCTGCTCACCCCTGCAATCTCCTACAGATCTTCACACAGCTGTCATAGATAAGTCTGTTTGATTGCATGGAAATTCATTTTATAGTGTAATGCCCCCCCCCCCCCATATCACAATGTCTCTGTTGGACTTCTCCCTTGTGTTTTTAAAGTCCCTATGAGACTGCCCCATACACCCCCCATCTTAGGTTTTCCCATGTGTGCCTTCCTTAAATCAGGTGCCCTCCTTACAGTACCTTAGGTATGTGTGCCAATGAGAACACCCTCCTAAATCAAGAATTCCTATGGGAATACCCCCCCCCCCCTTACACCAGGTACCCCATTCCCCCAATGGGAAAGTAGCCGCTCAGGTGCACACAATTAAACCTTCAAAGGTCAGGTACACATCCAGTCTGCGGTCAGAGCAGATCCGAACACCAGAGAAGTTTTGATCGCACTCCGACATAGAAGGTAAAAAATTTACTTTGAGTAAAAATATATCCAAATATTGCAAACATAATGGACATAACCGACCGATAACCCCCCCCCCCCCCTGATATATTAGGCTTTCCCAAGAGAGTCCCCACCCTATGTCATGTGACCCCCCCCCCCCATCCCTTTGCAACAGAAGCGCCTCGGTTGGAGTACACCTCTTACTTCAGGCATCCCCCACCCCCCCACTCTTATTTCAGATGCCCGTTTGGATCAGGTGGGTCCCCCCCCACCCCCATATATTGAGGTTTCAAAATATATACCTCAATATATGGTGGTGGGGGAGCACACCTTATCCAAATGGGCATCTGAAATAAGAGTGGGGGGGATGCCTGATGGAAGGAGTGTACTTCAACGGAGGCGCTTTTGTTGCAAAAGGATGAGGGGGGGGGGGCTTATGGGAAAACCGGATTTATGGTGGGAGATTATCTCCTACCATAAATCCGTTTTTCCCATGAGAATCCCCCCCCCCCCCCCCCCCATTATCCCTTTGCAACAGAAGCGCCTCCATTGGAGTACACCCCTTACATCAGGCATCCCCCCCCCACACTCTTATTTCAGGTTTCCCTATAAGAGTATCCTCAGGAGAATGTATTACATCAGGCATGTTCGGGGGATCCCAGTGTGTGTTCAGGGAGTGCATCAAAAAGAATCAGGTGATTTCCCATGGGAGCGCCCACCCCCTTTGCATCAGATTATTATCTCCCCACCGTGCATTTGGTGCCCCCCCCCCCCCCCCCCTGCATCAAACGTCCCTGGAGAGTGTCCCCCTTGTCAGGTGAGTACCCCTTTCATAAACCACCATGAGATTTGCACCCTCCGTGTGTCAGGTGTGCCCCCCCCCCGTTACATCAGGTGTGCCCCCATGCCTTCTAGCACAAGGCAGGTGTGAATTGAGGGGCAGAGTAGTAAGCTGCAGGTCTGTATGGAGGAAGTTCAATTTCTGACCTCCTGTGATGCTGGGGGCAGGGCACACACATAATGTGGTTGTGGTCCATGGAACCAATGACTGCAGATGAGGGGCGGGGAACCTGCGCTGGGGTCTGGCGGGCGTTCCCGGTAGAACTGTCACTTGGTCTGTCTAGTTATGGGAAATTGTACAATCCGGTTATTCACCGGCCACTTTATTAGGTACACCTTGCTAGTAGTGGGTTGGACCCCCTTTTGCCTTCATTCTTCCTGGCATAGATACAACAAGGTGTTGGAAACGTTCCTCAGATAGATTTTGCTCCATAGTGACATGATAGCATCATGCAGTTGCTGCAGATTTGTTGGCTGCACATCCATGATGCCAATCCCCCGTTCCAACACATCCCAAAGTTGCTCTATTGGATGAGATGTGGTGAGTGTGGAGGCCATTGGAAGACAGTGACCTCATTGTCATGGTGAAGGAACCAGTGGTGAGATGATTGGAGCTTTGTGACATGGTGCATTATCCTGCTGGAAGGAGCCATCAGAAGATGAGGACACTGTAGTCATAAAGGGATGGACATAGTCAGCAACAATACTCAGGGGTTTATCCTAGTGATTCGCTGAATCTTATCAGCCGAAAATGGGGGTTATCAACATTTTTTTGCAGCTCAAGAAAAAGGTGCTGAATAACGTATGCGATTTTGCCATGTTGTTTTTTTTTTATAGGTCATGTGACTCAAAAACCACTTCAAAATGTAACACTGGTGTGTAATGAATGCGTTCTTGTGGCAATTTCAATGCATTTCAACTGGAACGTGCGTGTTTTGTGTTTTTGTATTTTTTTTTTTTCTAACCCAAAAATGCAGCAAGAAAGATTTTTAACACAACGGAAGCGCAACGGACCAGTGTGAAGACATACATAGAATTTAAAGGGATGCATTTTTCTTGAGCTTTTTGTGTGCTGATAATGGCCGACAATCTATTCATTTAAGTTCATGTAATTGTATAAATTGTGTGTATGTATAATATAAATATATATTATGCAGGATTTATATAGCGCCAACAGTTTGCGCAGCACTTTACAGTGTAGGGGAAGACAATACAGTTACAATACAATTCAATACAGGAGGAATCACAGGGCCCTGTTTGTTTGTGTGTATTATAAAATCACTTTTTTTTTTTTTTGTGATATTTAATCACTGCTGGGTCTTTATATTTTGCTAAAAAGACCGAACTTTTTTTTTTTTTTTTTCCCTTTGTCTTTTTTTTCTTTCTGTCAGTAAATTTTTGTAAATGAGTAATTTTTCTCCTTCACTGTACCCTCATAGGGCACTGATGATCAGTGCCCTGTTTACCTTTACAGGTCTCCCCTGTGAGGAGATGCCGCTGATCGGCTTTCCTCACCACACTTCCGCATTGATGTGATCAGCTGATTACATGGGTAAAGAGCCACGTCATTGGCTCTTTACTGAGATCGGGGGTTGCACCATGTCCTAGGGGAGCGGCCACAATCGCTGTCTGAAAGAGTGGCAGTTTTGGGCGCCGTCCTATGACGTTGTCTCAGAACGAGAGTGCATCCTACCCGCTGTCAGTTCACTCTACGGTGGGTGTGAAGTGGTTAAACGATGCTTAACCACTTTACCGCTGCTCACGTTGATACTACTGCGGCAAAGTGGCTCTTGTAGGTCTGACGACGTAGACCTACCTCGTCAGACCCTCCCCCTTCTAGGCGGCGCGCTCCCGCTGTATTCAGTCACAGCGGGAGTCGGGCCAGGGGAGGAGCGGCGATCGCCACTGCTCTTCCCCGATCGTCAGGGAATCGAGTGTGGAGATCCGCCCGCTTGTGTAAACAAAGCGGGCGGATCTCCTAAGTGACAGGCAGTGACAGATTGCAGGATTCAGCATAGCTGGACATCCGATCTGTCCCTGTGTCACACAGTCCCCTCCCCCCACACACGTTAGTAAGTACCAGGCATACATTAACCCCTCCCTCTCCAATAAAATTAACCCCTTCCCTGCCAGTGTATTTTTACAGTAACAGTGCATATATATAGCACTGATTACTGTAGAAATGTCACTGGTACCCCCAAAAGTGTCAAAAATGTCAGTCAAGGGTCCGATCTGTCTGCCGCAATGTCGCAGTCCCGCAAAAAAAAATCGCAGATCGCCGGTATTACTCGTTAAAAAAAAAAAACACCAAAAATGACAAAAATCTTTCCCTTAGTAAACGCAATAACTTTTGCACAAACCAATCAAAATACGCTTATTGTGATTTTTTTTTTTTTTTTTTTTACCAAACATAGGTAGCAGAAAACAAATTGGCCAAAAATTTAAAAAAATTTTGATTTTTACATTTTTGGGGGGGGGGGGGGGGGGAATTTCATATAAAAAAATATTTTTTCATAATTTAAGCTCTTTTTTTGTTTATAGCGCAAAAAGTAAAAATCGCACAGGTGATCAAATACCTCCAAAAGAAAGCTCTGTTTGTGGGAAAAAAAAGACGTAAATTTCGTTTGGGTACGGCGTCGCATGACCGCGTAATTGTCAGTTAAATTCGCACAGTGCCGAATCGCAAAAAGTGGCCTGGACGTAAGACAGCAAAATCCTCCGGTGGTAAAGTGGTTAATTGGTACTAAGGGGCCCAAAGTGTACCGAGAATTTCCCCCACACCATTACACCACCACCACCAGCCTGAACCATTACCCCCCTCCCCCCACACCATTACACCACCACCACCAGCCTGAACCGGTGATACAAGGCAGGATGGATCCATGCGCCAAATTCTGACCCTACCATCTGAATGTCGCAGCTGAAATCTCAACTCATCAGACCAGGCAATGCTTTTTCTAATCTTCTATTGTCCAATTTTGGTGAGCCTGTGAGAATTGTAGCCTCAGTTTCCTGTTCTCAACTGACAGGCGTGGCACCCGGTGTGGTCTTCTGCTGCTGTAGCCCATCTGCTTCAAGGTTGGATGTGTTGTGCATTCATAGATGGTATTCTGTATACCTTGGATGTAACGAGTGGTTATTTGAGTAAAGCCCCGTACACAGGCAACGATTGTTGGCCGTGAATTTTCGGGCAACGTCTGATCGGCTGATTGTCGGCTTGTTAGTATGATGCTTCCAACAACCGACTGCGACTTTTCGGCCGAACAAAATCTGGTGTGCATGCTATAAAATTTTTGTTGGCCGTCAACAGAACGGCCGATTTTCCGTCAGTCAGTACAGATTTCAGCAGACAAAAATCTGATGAGCAAGACTGGGCATGCTCAGAGAAGAAAAAACACACGGAAAGTAAACCAGAACATGACATCACTTCTGAAGTTGGTTGTTGTTGGCCGACAAAATTCGTGTGCAGTCTAGAGCACATTCCAACCAACACAACAACACTGGACAAAAGATGGACGATCAGTCGGCCAACAATCTTTGCGTGTGTACAAGGCTTTACTGTTGTCTTTATATCATCTGGAACCAGTCTGCTCATTCTCCTCTGACCTCTACAAGGCATTTTCCTCCACACAACTGCCACTCACTGGATATTTTCTCCTTTTCCCACCATTCTCTGTAAACCCGAGAGATGGTTGTGCGTCAAAATCCCAGTAGATCAGCAGTTTTTGAAATACTCAGACCAGCCTTTCTGGCACCAACAACCATGCCACGTTTCAAAGCCCATTAAATCCCCTTTCTTCCCCATTCTGATGCTCAGTTTGAACCCCAGCAAGTCGTCTTCACCACGTCTAGATTCATAAATGCATTCGGTTGCTATTGAATTGGGTGATTAGCAATTTGTGTTACCAAGCATTTGAACAGGTGTACCCAATAAAGTGGCCGGTGTTTGTTGTACTTTCACATCTCTCCCTGCCCTCAAGTAGCTTACAATGTAAGGTCCCCATCTCGCATTAATGAATACACATACTAGGGACAATTAGACAGGAGTTCATTAACCTACCAGCATGTCTTTGGCATGTGGGAGGAAACCGGAGTACCCGGAGGAAACCCACGCAGGCACAGGAAGAAGGAAGAACATGCAAACTCCAGGCAGGTAGTGTCATGGTTGGGATTTGAACCGACAACCCCCTAGTGCTGGCAGGTGGATGCACTAACCACAAAAAGAATGACCGGTCTTCAGGTCCTGGTATAGCCTACAGCACATCTGCAGGTGATTTCCCATTAATGCAGAAGGATGAGAAGGCTTGGGATCTCCCTGATGGGGAAACCCTATAACTGTGTGGTGGTGGGGGGGGGGGGGGGGGGTAGGTCTGTGTCACAAGTGCCTTCCAGGGAACCAGAAAGTGGATGCAAAATAGAGAAGTAAATCAAAAACGTTTTTGAAATCCGTATGTGCTGGTTTCACAGCAGCATGCAATGATACATTCTGGGTGGGGGTGGGAGAGGAGTCGTGCTGGCTCCCATTGTTGGCAGGGGGCCTCGACTGCGGCTCCCATTGTTGGCAGGGGGACCTCGACTGCGGCTCCCATTGTTGGCGGGGGGGGGCTTCGACTGCGGCTCCCATTGTTGGCGGGGGGGGGCTTCGACTGCGGCTCCCATTGTTGGCGGGGGGGGCCTCGACTGCGGCTCCCATTGTTGGCGAGGGGGGCTTCGACTGCGGCTCCCATTGTTGGCGGGGGGGGGGCCTCGACTGCGGCTCCCATTGTTGGCGAGGGGGGCCTGGACGGCGGCTCCCATTGTTGGCGAGGGGGGCCTGGACGGCGGCTCCCATTGTTGGCGGGGGGGCCTGGACGGCGGCTGCCATTGTTGGCGGGGGGGCCTAGACGGCGGCTGCCATTGTTGGCGCGGGGGGGCCTCGACGGCGGCTGCCATTGTTGGCGCGGGGGGGCCTCGACGGCGGCTGCCATTGTTGGCGCGGGGGGGCCTCGACGGCGGCTCCCATTGTTGGCGAGGGGGGGGCGCCTCGACGGCTGCTCCCATTTTTGGCGGAGGGGCCTTGACCGCAGACATGGATAGGGGTGTAATTGTAAATTAAAAGTTTGTATTCGTTTTTCCATCAACTTGCATGTTAAATGTTTGTTCTGTATGAATTTTATGAATGAGGCAAAATCAAATGTTTCCTGGCTGTTCTCTGAAGATCAAATATGTGAATAGTAGAAAATGTCAGTAAATGGGGCCCCATCTAGTGACTGAAATGCCGTATTTTTTTCCCATTTACACATTTCTGCAGAGCATACTGTAGCTGGAGAACATTCGATTTTTAGCCATATTGTAGTTTAAGTTAATGAACAGCTGTGTATTTAACATTATTAAAGCGGAGTTCCACCCAAAAGTGGAACTTCTGCTCTTTTGCTCCCCCCCCCCCCCTCTCCGGTGCCACATTTGGCAACTTTTTCAGGAGGGAAGGGGGGGGGGGGGAACGGGTATCTGTTTTTTACAATTAACCGTTCCCCACTTCCAGGATACGGCGCCGCTGCGCTGCCCCTCAGAAGTTCGGCCCCCTCCTTTGCCTCCGAGCCAATAGGAATTTGCAGCGCGCTTCACACATGCATAGTAGGGACCCGCCCGTGAAGCCGCAAGGCTTCACTGCTTGGTTCCCTTACCGGCAATGGTGACGGCAGCATCTGACAGCCAATGGAAACATGCCGACATCGCTGGACTCCAGGACAGGTAAGTGTCCTAATATTAAGTCAGCAGCTACAGTATGTACAGTGTGTAGCTGCTGACTTTTAATTTTTGAAGGGGGAGGCTGAAACCCACTTTAAGTATTCTTGCATGGCAAGACCACTTAGTGTTATCCCACATATATATTCTTATTATTATAGCCAAATTTACCACCTTAACTCCTCCCACAGTTTTTACAGTACATAGACAGTAATATACCGAACGTGTGGGTTGTTCCGATTGGTGTGCTATTACTTTGTGGAACGGTTAATGAAATATCGGCGTTTTTATGGGGAAATTGGTCCCATAGGAATGAATGGCGGAATGTTCAAAACTAGAGTGGGAGCTGAAAAATCAGGGCATGATTTCTAAACTGCCACCACTCCCTCATTTTCACCTACACAAATCTCATATCAAAACATTCAGCCATCCCTGGAGCCACTAAAAATGTCCGTGGCTAAGCCATAGTCCTTATAGTTTTCACAATTTCTTAACTGCTACCACACCGCACGCCGCGCACCCCCCCCCCCCCCCCCCACACGGCAAGAACACTTCACACAATTTCCCCGGAAATTGTAAGTTTTCTAGTTTATTATTATTATTAGTACTACACTAGATGCACATTAATGATAGAGAAATGTGTAGAAGGTGCCGCTGTGCTGGCAAAAAAAAGAAAAATACTATTCCTATGTAAACTGCAAGTGCCTCATCCATGGTCTCCTCCCTTGGTATCGGTGTTAAAGTGGGGTACACAAATCTGCAGAAAATTCCCGTCCGAGGTAAAATCGTACGATTTTTGTCTAGTGTGTACACAACTTTGAGCAGCCGACGCCGACATTTTTAACGAAAGGGAGACAAAACACCAAAATTTTTATCGTCCGTCCCCAGACATCCAATTTTCATTTAATGTATATGCAGTACGTTCGCGGTAAATAAAATCGAAAGACCGCGCATGATCTGAAGTTGCTGACTATCCAGAAGTCTAGGAACAAATGTCACAAAAAAAAAAAAAAAAAAAATCGGATGAGAAATTTTGTGAACATTTTATGCACTGTCAACTAAAAACTGTTATGACCGCTGAGCAAGAGAGAAAAATCGGATGAGATTTCATCCGATTTCCATCAAGTGTGTTACCAGCCTTAGTTGTGTGCAGTGGGGGGAGATTTACCAAAACTGGAGAGTGCAAAATCTGGTGCAGCTCTGCATAGAAACCAATCAGCTTCTAACTTCAGCTTCTACAAATTAACCTTTGACTGTGGAAAATGATTGATTTTTATGCACTCCCCCATTTTTTTTTTTTTAGGAAATCAATCCCATTGGGTCAGTTTGTGAAAGCTGGTGTAATACAAGGCCGACTGAAGCAATCATATTTTAGCCTCTTTGTTTCCTGAGAAGTACAAGGAAAGGGAAATAAGAAACCTGTTTGGCTGTTACAGTTGTGTTGTTCCAATTATCATCGGTCCTTGGTGACAGGCAGTCTGTTTACAAGCTCAGCTGGGATTTATGGGCTTGATAATGTCTGTGTTGAAACCCAAGTCACATGATTGAAGTGTCCCTGGAGCTGTCACCGCTCGGTGTCTCTCTAGTCTTATGTCACATTTATAACCTTTGGACATTTTACCAAACTACACACACTTATATTCTGTGTGTGTGTGTATGTGTATATGTATATATATATATTGTGTGTGTGTGTGTGTGGTATGTATGTGTGTGTGATATATATATATATATATATATCACCTCCCTCCCCCCCCCCCCCCCCCCCCAATTTTCCAGTTAAACATAGGTTTTGGGCTATACTTGCTGTTTAAGACTACCCTTGCCTCATATTTACCTCTTCTTGCTGGTGTAATATTGGGGTCTTATCTAGTAGCTGTTTACTCCCATTAATCGATCAGTCTGCTGGATGTGCGGTAATACTGTATGTACCGTAGCTTCAGCTACATACAGTTTACCGCACTGAGCCAATCACAGCGAGCGACGTATTCTATTAATGAATACAGAGTCAGAGAGGCGGGCTGATGTTACAACCTCTGACTCGGCCAATCCAAGCTGGCTTTGTTTTCATTAATAGAATACATCGCTCGCTGTGATTGGCTCAGTGCGGTAAAATGTATGTAGCTGAAGCTACGGCTGACCGATAAGGAAACGTTCGTTTTGGATCAGCTTGGCCCAAACGAACTATGTAAATTAGTCCTAATCCTGGAGTTCTCTTAAGGTTCACACTTTATACTACACATATAAGATGGACCCCCCCCCCCAATTTTTTGGGATGTTTTTAAGGTTAAAAAATCTTCTACACTGGCATATACGAGAGAGAGAGAGAGAGATGTATACAGGCATACACCGCTTTAAGTACACTCACTTTACGTACACTCGCGAGTACAGACACAGCCTGGTCAGCTTGGCATTGCACTACTCCCGGTTTTTAACCACTTAAGCCCCGGAAGATTTTACCCCCTTCCTGACCAGGGGGTATTTTGCGATTCGGCACTGCGTGACTTTAACGGACAATTGCGCAGTCGTGCGACGCTGTACCTAAATGAATTTGGCGTCCTTTTTTTCCCACAAACAGAGCTTTCTTTTGGTGGTATTTGATCACCTGTGCAATTTTTTTTTTGATCACGCGCTATAAACAAAAAAAGAGCGTCAATTTTGCAAAAATAGCAATATTTTTCACCTTTTTTATATGAAATTCCCCCCAAAAAAAATGTAAAAATCAAAATTTTTTAACATTTTCGGCCAATTTGTTTTATGCTACCTATGTTTGGTAAAAAAAATCGCAAAAAGCGTATTTTGATTGGTTTGCGCAAAAGTAATCGCATTTACTAACAAAGGGAAAGATTTTTGTCTTTTTTTTTTTTTTAACGCGTAATGGCGGCGATCTACAAATTTTTTTTTTTTTTTTTTTTTTTTTTTTTTTTTTTGCGGTACTGCGACATTGGGGCGGACAGATCGGACCCTTGACTGACATTTTTGACACTTTTGGGGTTACCAGTGACATTTCTACAGTAATCAGTGCTATACATATGCACTGTTACTGTAAAAATACACTGGTAGTGAAGGGGTTAACTTTATTTGGGAGGGAGGGGCTGTGTGTGTCCCTAGGGGCGTGCTTTCTACTGTGATTGGCTGTGGCTTCAGCTGTAAGGACACTGATCAACAGATCTACATAGTAGATCCGTGTGATCAGTGTCTTTACAGCGAGGAGAATGACAGGTGGGTTGTTTACACAAGCTGCCTGACATTCTCCCTCTCCCCCGCCGATCGCTGAGTGACCGGCGGACATCGGGTCCGCTGGTCACATGCGCGGGGGGGTCCGTGACCACGCGAGAGCGCGCCTCCGGCGGCGCACGCTCGCTCCCTAGACCCTCACAAGCAAGCGACGTAGCCCTACGTTAGTTTGCCTGTGAGGGGCTGACCGCCGACGTAGATAGTCGTGCGGCGGTCGGCAAGTGGTTAACATTGACGTCTATGGGAAATCTTGGTCAGCTTGACCTGGCACTACTCCCAAACCATAAGTGACAGGGATAGCAAACTTAGGGAGCACCAAGAGGGGACCCAGGACTACAATATATCCTATTTGTGGCCGGCCAGCTTGCCTAGGTAATCTACTATGTCATAGTCCTCCATCCCCTTAACATGCTCCCCAAGTTTGGTGTCCTTTTCACTTATGGTTTGGGAGCAGTGCCAGGTCAAGCTGACCAAGATTTCCTATACAGCTAGTGTATTTACATGCATTGAGAAGTGAAAAAATGTATTGCTTCACTTTTAAGTACATTTTTCATTTTACATACATGCTCTGGTCCCATTGTGTACTTAAAAGTGGGGTATGCCTGTATAAAGATATCTCTCTCCACGCATGTTTTTTATGAAGAATGATAGAATGAATTATTTTGATTTATTTCTAGATGGCCAGCATAAAAAAAAAATTATGTAACTATTTACACAACACGTGTAGAAATATTAAAAAAAAAAAAAAAAAAAAGCCTGTATAACCAGAAATAAGAATAGTATAGGATTTTTCTGACAGTACAGTTACAATACAACTTTTAATACAAGAGGAATCTGTGTGTGCAAAGCATCCCTACAACTAGCATTGGCATTTCTCCATTGGCATCTCCATAAAGCTGCTCAGCAGAGGGAAGCATGAAGTTCTCTAGAACAGACTTTTTCAACCAGGGTGCCTTAAAGAGGTAGTATCCCGCTTTTTTTTCACTTTTAACTGCAGGTAAGCCTATAATAAGACCTATAATAAGGCTTACCTGTAGGTACAATTAATATCTCCTAAACCGGCACGGTTTAGGAGATATTTGCAGTGCATGCAGCCGCTCACGCACTCTGAAGGTCCGGCGGACCTTCAGCTTCCCTTGCCGGGAGCTTGCCGGAAAATCACTCCCCCGCGCATGCGCAGGAGTGACGTCATCGCGGCTCCGGCCAATCACAGCGCTGGATCCGCCGAACCCGGAAGAGAATGCCGTGGGATCATGGCAGCACCCGCAGCGATGTCCGGGGGTCTGTGTCAGGGCTTCGTTGTAAGGTAAGTAATTCATAATGAGCTAGTATGCGATGCATACTAGCTCATTATGCCTTTTTGTCTTGCAGGGTTTTTTTTTTTTTTTTTTTTTTTTTTTTTTCTGGGTTTACAACCGATTTAAGGTTTCTTTAGGGGTGCCTTGGCAAAAAGCCTAAAACATTTTTAAACAAAAAATTGTATACAAGCCAGCAGGTTTATGAAGCCTGCTTTTTAGTTATGCAAAGCCATGGGTTTTCATTATGCACCATTACGACTTTCTAGACCAGTGTTTCTCCACCCTTTTTTCAGTCGAGGGGCCCCTTTAAAATTATGGAAAATCTCAAGGCACCCTTAAAAGAAATTATGGACCGTCTTGAGGCACCTCATTCTAAAATGTAAAAACGATTCAAATTGTTTTACATAATGCAGCAACATCCACACAAGTAAGACACCCACGTTTTAGAGATGATTTTTTTTTTTCTTCCAAAGGAAATACACTTTTGCAAACTGGAACTGACTAGTATACCAATGTTTCTCTTCTCCCCTCAGTTTTTTTCTCCATTACTCAACGACTTACATCCTCCTTATCAACTGATGTCATTGATCTTTAGGATGCCGGCAGCTAGAAGGTTATAATGGTGCACAATCAAAAACCTGTCGCAGACTTCAACCAAACTCCGGCTTGTATACAATTTTTGGGCAATTTTAGGCATTTTGCCAAGGCCAGTGTTAATTTTGGCAGCAAACTTCAATTTAGTTTTAGTCTTAGGACTAAAATGGCATTTTAGTTTTAGTCCTATTTTAGTCTTCTGCAAGTGTTTTAGTTTTAGTCGTATTTAGTCGACTAAAACTCCAGTGTATTTTAGTCGACTAAAACGCCCTACATTTTAGTCGACTAAAACTCATTTTAGTCCTCTATAATGGAATGGGTGTAGTTCAATTGTAAATTGTAATGCATTATTTAAGCATTTCTCTACAATTTCCAAACTCATTATATACTACTGCTGGTCCTGGAGTGAAAAATCTAATATATATTATTATTTATGCTTTGAGCATGCACCAGTGTTAATTTTTGGCAGCAAATTTCGATTTAGTTTTAGTTATAGTCTTTTGACTAAAATGGCAATTTAGTTTTAGTCGTATTTTAGTCATCTGAATTGTGTTAGTCGACGAAAACGTTTTAGTCTGTTTTAGTCGACGAAATTAACACTGGCCAAGGCACCTTGGTTGAAAAAGGCTGGCATCCTAACAACCATTGACATCATCAATTATTAAGGAGGATGTCTGTTGCCTCCACAGCATCCTTGTTTGACCCTCCTCTGCCCCTCTCTATCAGCACTGGGGTGACGTTAGCTGACTGATGGAGGGAAATTGAGGGAGAAGAGAAACATAGGAATACTAGTCAGTACCAGTGTGCAAAAGTGTTGGAAGAATAAAGCCCTTCTAACGTTGGGTGCCCTACCTGTGGCTGTTACTGCATTATGTAATACTATTACAATTGTTGTTTACATTTACGAATGGGGTGCCTTTGAAATTGTCCATAATTTCAAAGGGTGCCTTGACTGAAAAAAGGTTGAGAAACTCTGCTAGGGCTCTGTGCTGACTTTGGACAATGATAAAACAGAGGACCAACACCCACAGATGACATGGCTCCCCAAATCATCACTGACTGTGGAAGCTTCACACTGGACCTCATCCAACTTGGATTCTGTGCCTCTCCACTCCTCCTCCTTGCGACTTTGAAAAGGTTCCTGCACTACTTTGATGTGACTTGAGTGCCAAGATGTAAAGATGCATCAGTCGCAAACAAAATCGTGCAAATTTGGAGTCTCACAAGTGTGAATGAAATCTTAGTCCCAGGTTTACATGTATGCGATACGAGAACCAGCACAATTCCAGTGCGGGTTCCCGCACCGGGTGTCACCTGCCGGCGGTTCACACATGTCGTCTCGGTAACGTCTCCTTCTTGCGTACCAGACTGGTTCATGTTTCCAGGTTTGAGACTTCCGCCCTGTGCTTCTGAGTCGCGGTGAGCACCGGCGGGCCTGGCT
Organism: Pelophylax lessonae; assembly: GCF_965119305.1. Taxonomy (NCBI): domain Eukaryota; kingdom Metazoa; phylum Chordata; class Amphibia; order Anura; family Ranidae; genus Pelophylax; species Pelophylax lessonae. Next base: position 23,334,697 of record NC_138771.1, on the reverse strand, counting down.
CGGCTCCCGCTTGTACACGGCTCCCCCGACCAGTACTCAACAGGGGTTTGGCTACATTTCACCCAGTGGACCAAGCAGTCATTAGCGATCATCGGACTATACCGGTCTGGTACAGTAACCGCTTTTATCGACTTCAATTCTATTTTATCTTTGACATTTTCCAATAAATGGTCTATTATATCCATTGTTTATCAGCCTCCTGATGATGCCAAAATCCGGACAGCGCTGTTGCTTGCTTGTTGGATGGTTATCTGTACTAATCTAGACAGCTACATTGATTTGATTTGGGATTTCTCTCAGTACAGGTGCCTCATTGCTAGCGCTGGAACGTTTGTTGTATAATGCAAAGTTAATGACTACCCCCCCCCCCCCCCCCTCCTCCTAGATCGCAGTGCGAACTGCCAAATGGTGCCCGAATCGGATCTTGTGGGTGAACACCCGTGTTATTCTGATTCCAGTGTGGACCAAAAAAAGGGTCCTGCACCATTTTGGTGTGAATGCAATGCAAATTCAGCCATACAATGTGTATGGCTGAATTGGCATCGCACGTGATCTGCACAGCAGTGCAATGCGAATTACACGTGATGTATAACATCGCAGCAGTGTGAATGGAGCCTTAAGCCCCGTACACACGATCAGATTATCGAACGATCTGTCGTCCGTTTTTTGTGGCATGCTTGTCTGATGTGGAAAGTAAAGGAGGTTTTTTTCATACGAATTTTCCCGTACGACAGAATTCTACTTCAGAAGTGATGTCATGTGTTGGATTGCTTTGTATGTGTTCTTTCGTCTCTGAGCATGCCTAGTCTTGCTCTTAAGATTTTTTTTTTCCGTGGAAATCTGTACTAATGAGACGAAAATCCGACGTTGTATTACAGACGACAAATTTTATAGCCTGCACATCAGGATTTTGTCAGCCGAAAAGTCGGAGTCGGCTGTCGAAAGCACCATACTAACAATCCGAAAATTGACAGATCGGTTGTCGGGCGAAATTTCCCTTCCGAATTTCTTATGTGTACGGGGCTTTAGGCCCCTTTCACACATACGGTCTGTTCAGTTAATCCTTTGTCACGTCAAAAATGTATCAGTTTTTTTTCATCCGTGTTTTTTTCACATCCACTACCAATGCCTACCCAATGCCAAAAAACGGACATTGACGGAAGTGGATGAAAACGGATGTAAATGGGATGATCATCCGTTGTCGTCCGTTTTTACATAGAGATGCATTCATGTCCGTCTTTCATCCATCAATGGATGGATGAAAAACGGACAGCATGTGTGAAAGGGCCCATAGGGGCCTTTTACACGGGCGTTCCGTTTTTTTCTTCAGTTTAGCCTTTTTTTTTTTTTTTTATGGAAACGGATGTCACTTGTTAGGGTCCGTTTTTCCTCTGTTTTGTGGATGAAAAATGGACATAATGTATGTCTATGTGTTAGCGGATGACCATCCGCTGACATTCGTTGTTCGTCCGTTCTGATAGGATTCTCTTCCGTCTCAAAAAAAAACTTATTTTTCTTCCGCTTTTTTTTAAAAAAAAAACGTAACGGACGAAAAACGAATGTCAGCAGATCGTCTTCCGCTAAAGTCGGGTAGCCCATAGACATTATGTCCGTTTTTTTTTTTTTTTCATCTGCAAACGGATAGAGGAAAAATGGACATACGGAACGGACCCTAAAAAGTGACATTCCAAAAAAAAAAAAAAAAATGCCTGAACGGAAGAAAGAAGCGGAACGCCAGTGTGAAAGGACCCTTAAGCCTCGTACACACGCAACGATTGTTGGCCGTGAATTTTCAGCCAACGTCCGATCGGCCGATTTTCGGCTTGTTAGTATGATACTTCTGACAACCGACTGCGACTTTTCGGCTGAACAAAATCTGGTGTGCATGCTATAAAATTTTTGTTGGCCGTCAACAGAACGGCCAATTGTTCGTCAGTCAGTACAGATTTCGGCAGACAAAAATGTGATGAGCAAGACTGGGCATGCTCAGAGAAGAAAAAACACACGAAAAGTAAACCAGCACATGACATCACTTCTGCAGTTGGTTTTTGTTGGCCGATTTAAAATTCGTGTGCAGTCTAGAGCACATTTCAACCAACACAACACTGGACAAAAGACGGCCGATCGGTCGGCCGATAATCGTTGTGTGTGTACGAGGCTTTTTGACTCCCTTCAAAGTCTCACTCCTGTTGATTCTGCCAGTGTAGTCCATATAATCCAGCTTCTTGTGATGGAGTAGCTATGCTGCTGCATTGCTCCCAAATTCACAGCAGCATTGTCACCACAGCCTGTGCCTGTCTGCAGTACATTGAGAAGAGTATTGGTTGCAGGGGGATTTCGCCTGGAATCTTTGTTTTCCATATGTGAAGCTTTCTTGCTGTTTCATAATCCTTGCAAGCTGCAGCTGAAACGCATTGGTGTTGCACATTTTCCTGTTGCTCCTTATCTGAATCATGCACACAGCAAGGTGGTGGAGTAGAGGAATGAATTTACTGGTTTCACCCTCGGCCATGTGACACACTAATCATTCCTTAGTGTGTGTGTGTTTTTTTTTTTTTTTTTTTTTTTTCCTACAGTTTATTCCATTTAAAGGCCACCTTTCCCCAGGGACATAGAAGCCTCCATTGCTGACCACCTTCTTCTACTCTTGTTTGCGTGTCGTTCTCCGGCAGCTGTATGTTTTTAGTCGCTAACCAGGAATAAATATTTAGAAAGTCAGTTCAGAACTGATCGCTAGAATTATCCAAGATGGTGACTGAGAACCTTTCCAACCAGAGTATAAGTATGCCAGCCAGGCAATTAGCGGGTCTATAGACGGGCAAAAGTTAATGTGCATTAGCTTACATCCTTTTTCCCAGGGCTCAAGTTCCAGGTCTCCAAGGGGACTAGAAATTGTGTCCTGGCGCCTGGGCTTATGTGAGCCCATTCACTGTTGCAGGGATGCGCAATTTGTATCGCCAGGGACATGCAGTTTGGGGCACTGGGTAGGTATCAATAAATATAATAATTAATGATGTTATTTAAAGTGGCGTTCCGGCCTCAAAATTGATAAAATCAATTTTGGGCCATCCGCTTGCTGAGTGCAACCTGAAAAAGAAATGGATACTGGCAATTTTTTTTATTTTTTTTTTGTCACTTACCTCATTATAGAAGAAAATATACTCACCTTCCTTCCACTTCTCCCTCTGTGGCCGCGGCCCGTGCCATCTTTTCCGGTTTGCGATGATTCCTGGGAGCTGAACGTCCTCGCTCCCAGTAGTCAATGTGCCTGCACCGGCCCCGCTCATCACTTCCGGTGCAGGCGTGGCATTCACTGCTTAACAGCTTCTGGGCATGCCCAGAAGCTATGCAGGGATGCCGTGCCTGCACCGGAAGTGATGAGCGGGGCCGGTGCAGTGCACTGTGGGACTCCGTCACAGAAGAGGACTCGAAGAGGGACGCTGCGGCTTCAGCTGCCCACACCTGAGATGGCAGCGCTGGTGAAGAAATTTTTAAGGTAAGTATTTCTTCTTACAGGTAAGTGCGACTCGGGACAGTTCAGAGGCTATCCATTATGGAATGTACTAGCCCTGACTGTCCCGGGGGGGATTTTTAGCTCAAATTGACCCCCGAGGCTGGAACTCTGCTTTAAATATTTCTACATTCGCTCACAGCAGGGCTTGTCAGGCATTTGGGCGGTTCCACTGCTGACCAATTTCTTGAACCCCACCCGTGACGTGAGTCACTTTGGTTGGAGGGGTTGTGGAATCTAGATTGCTTTAGGGAGGTTGGGAGACTCCTTGTCCAGCTTCCCGGCCCCTCTTATGTGTAAGTCAACCTGCGTCTATTAGGGGCACAGGGTGACTAAGAACCCCAGTGGGGTCTGCACTAATCAGACTCGCTGTACAACCACACTGGACTCAGCATTTCATGTTACCCCGCTTATCCTGGGTTCTATATGTGTGGTTTGTGTTGAAAGAGTGAAGGGCTCTTTCACTTGGTACAATAATATTTCTGAACAGTGTCCCTCAGGAAATATATAAAGATATATTGCAGATTGCTAGGATATTGCAGAAGCATTTCATAGACCCTTGCTAGTGGGTTGGGGTTTGTTATTGTTGAATACCTGCATTACATTGTTCTATTGTTCCTGTCTGCCTTGAGTAAGCTTATTATGGGATGTATATGTGTATGTGGATTGGCTCTAAGGGGGAGGGGTTGTCCCATAGTGTATATTTCTTTGTGTTTTCAATTAACAGTTTTGATTCTGGTTCACTCCAAAACTTGTACTGTCGAGTTCTTGGGGTAACTATAGCCAGATTCACGGATCCCGTGTTCCAGAGCTCTTAGGAAGCAGGTTCTTGGCGGAGATACCCAGTCAGGGTGTCCAAATTCCGTCACCCCCCCCCCCCCCCCCATTTTGTGTCCTGGGCTCTGCTTGCTCATCTGCGGGCTCGGGACTGGCATAGTGGGTCCCGCTGGGTAATGAGGAGGCAGGTGAAGTGGACACGTGTCTGCTCTCCTCTCCATCTTGTTCCTGTCATATACTGTCATCTTGTCATATACGCTACTTCTGGGTCCCCGTCAGTTTCCCCGGATACCGTACCCAGGAAAGAATGTGATACAGTGCGATGTGTACTGCATTACATTCGGTGGAGCACAGGGTAGATATGCAGAGTCCTTTAGACTATGGATGTGTCCATTAAAGTGGAGTTCCACCCTAAATTTATACTTCCATCTTCTCGCCCCGGGTCACCTGAAAAACAAATGGATAATCGCGTTTTTTTTTTTTTTTTTACCTCATATAGAAGAAAATATACTTACCTTACTTCCCTCTTCCTCCCCTCGGCGGCCACGGCGATTCGTCACTTCCTGGCTTTGCAATGATTCCTGGGAGCTGAACGTCATCGCTCCCAGGAATCAATGTGCCGGCCCCGACGTCAGTTCCAGGGCGCGCGCGTCATTCCCTTCTAAACAGCTTCTGGGCATGCCCAGAAGCTGTGCAGGGATGATGCGCACGCACCGGAAGTGACGGCGGGGCTGGTGCAGTGCATCGTGGGACCAAAGAAGAGGATCGCGCTGGCTTCAGCTGCCCACACCTGAGATGGCAGCGCTGGACAATACTTTTTCAAGGTAAGTGCAACCCGGGACAGATCAGAGGCTATCCATTGTGGAATGTACTAGCCCTGACTGTCCCGGGGGTATTTTTTATTAAAAAGTATTCCCAGGATGGAACTCCGCTTTAAAGAGAACCTGTCCCCAATTGTTAAATGGTTACAAGCAAGCAGATGAATATCCAGGCTGCTCTGTGCAAAACCATTGCACAAGCTAATAAAATCCCCCCCCCCCACAAGCACATAAAATCCCTCCCCCCCCCCCCCCCCAAAAAAAAATTGAGGCCCAAGCGCACATATACCCACATATAAGCTAGGGCTGCAGCTAACTATTATTTTTATTATTTTTCATTATTATATTATAAACAAACGCACGTATTGGGGCACCTACGCGTGAAAAGGTTTATTGCAATACACGTTGCATATCGCCACCCACAAACTGTCTCCTAGATTCGAAGCAGATTGCTCAAGCCCTGCTTTTACCAATGATCTGTCATGGTTGGGTCCTGGAAAAAACAAAGGGCTTTTTTTTTTTTTTTTTCCCCCTCCCCTTAAAGCAATTGATATCACACATAGTACAACATGTGCTAATACACAACAGAATTTCTATGAAATGTTTGTTAAATTGCTTAACACCGTATACTTTTACCTACCCCCTCAATTTACCTAACCTGTCTTCATTTTGCTGACCTTTTGTAGAGGGGAAAAAGCTTAAAAACTGCTTGGTAACGGTTGCTTTACATCCTAGGGATTTGTGAATTGGAATGCTCAGCATTCTAAGAGGATGGGATAAGTGCAGCTTTCTATGGTTTTAGCTCCGTTCTGTTTTGTTGGCAGTCTACAATAAATACTTTTTTAGTTTCTTTAAAACCTTTTAAGCTAGTTAAAGCGGAGTTCCACCCATTTTTAATAGGTTGGAATACATAGCTGGATGTAATCCCCTTTAAAACGGCTTTTACCAATGGAAACTTTTTTTTTTTTTTTTGCTAGTAAATACCTTAATTTCGGCTTTATTCCTCCTCTCCTCACTTCCTGGTCCGATCGGCGATGACGTCATTCGGCGATCCGCAGTGTCTGCTGGGATGTATTCAATTCCAGAAATCTCGGAGTAGCTGTATCTGTACTGAGCCGTGCCTGCCCCGCCTCCGCCCCGCCTCCTCTCATTGAGTTGCATTGTATGAATGTATTAAGGCTGTTCTCTGCCCCGCCTCCGCCCCGCCTCCTCTTACAAATCAATGAGAGGAGGCGGGGCAGAAGCGGGGCAGAGAACAGCCTTAATACATTCATACAATGCAACTCAATGAGAGGAGGCGGGGCGGAGGCGGGGCAGAGAACAGCCTTAATACATTCATACAATGCAACTCAATTAGAGGAGGCGGGGCGGAGGTGGGGCGGAGGCGGGGCAGGCACGGCTCAGTACAGATACAGCTACTGCGAGATTTCTGGAATAGAATACATCCCAGCAGACACTGCGGATCGCCGAATGACGTCATCGCCGATCGGACCCGGAAGTGAGGAGAGGAGGAATAAAGCCGAAATTAAGGTATTTACTAGCAAAAAAAAAAAAAAAAAAGTTTCCATTGGTAAAAGCCATTTTAAAGGGGATTACATAGATCTAAAGTTCCAAAAATGGGTGGAACTCCACTTTAAAAAAAAAAAAAATCATAAATAACTTGATGTTGTAGGTTAATGGGATCCTGTCTGGGTCCTTGTAGGTGAGATAAAGACCATACACTATTGGCACTTTTCCACTGCAAGTACCGGCTTGGCCCGGTTTGCTATTCCACTGCTGGTACCGCATGGTACGGTGTTGAAACGGTTTGGTTCGGTATGGTATGGTTTGCTTTTCCACTAAAGTAGTACTAAAGTTAAGTGGGTGGGATAACGATTCTCTGACCAATCAGTGGCTAGTAGTGACTGCATGCAAAGGATTGTGGGATATGGTACCGGGTATGGTACCTCTTGGAACCACAATCGAGGTGGTACTGTTTTTGAAAGCCATACCGTTCGGTTCCATGCAGTGGGAAAGCGCCATAAGATCCTGAGAGCCGGCACTGTATGTAAAGTGCTGGGTGCTTTTCCACACTATTAAAAGGTATGCCAAATAGACAAAGGTTTGTATATCATCTGATAGTGATATTTATTAAGGTTAACTTGTCAGCCCAGGTTACTGTACTGGAGTCCCTCTTATTATACAGGGGTGTCCCAAACTATGGCCCTCCAGCTGTTCAGGAACTACAATTCCCATCATGCCTAGTTATGTCTGTGAATGTCAGAGAATTACAATGCCTCATGGGAATTGTAGTTCCTGAACAGCTACAGGGCCGTAGTTTGGACACCCCTGCTTTTTTACAGTCCTTTAACCACTTGCCGACCGCCGCAAGTACATATACTGCGGCGGTCAGCCCCTCACAGGCAAAGTGACTTACCTGTACGTCACTAGTCTGTGAGGCACTGGGGAGCGAGCGCGCGCTGCCAGAGGCGCGCTGCCGGACCCCCCCCCCCGCGCGCTTGTGACCTGATGTCCGCCGCTCACTCATGATCGTCCGTGACAGCGGGAGAAAGGCAGGCGGCTAGTGTAAACAAGCCACCTGTCATTCTCGTGGGGGGTGTCATGGCACTCTTCTAAAATCCCAAGATGGTACAAGGAATGTGGGTGGATGGGAGGGGGGGGTTATGGGGCTGCGTGGGGGGGGAAACAAAGTTTGGTACTGTAGGGAAGCTATAGTCCGCGGCAGCCGGCTGAAGCGTGGAGAAGCCCTGAGAGATGCAAGAAAGGAGAGAGCGGCGCCAGCTTAGTATAGTACAAGTTTATTTAACACTGTTAAAATTGGTGACTCACTGTCCGAGGTTGGGTGAGACCGGTACACAAAGACTGTTAGGGTCATCCATCTTCCTCTTCCAGGATAGTGGTCATAGGAGAAGGTGGTGAGGTTCCAGAGGTATAGCCGAGCCGCTGTGGGACTGCTAGTTGTCACTGGCCGCGGCGGAGCATGCACAACAGGGCTCCGGCTGCCGACTTCTGATCCCTGATGACATCACTTCCTGGCAGGAGAAAAATAGGGGTTGCACGCGTTCGGAGCATCCGTGCTCCTTCATCAGTTCTAGATTTAGTAGAAAGCCTTAAAGTATATAACGAAAGTCCAAAAAAAAGTTTTGGATAGAGTAGAGAGAGATTAGAGCGCTTATTGCCGTCTGTGCCCCTGTTTAGGAGACTAAAGCCTCGTACACATGCATCGAAATTTGGCCGGGAATTTTCGTTCGACCGATCTGCCGATTTTCGGATTGTTAGTATGATTCTTCCGACAACCGACTGCGACTTTTCGGCTGAAAAAAATCATGGTGTGCAGGCTATAAAATTTATCCACTGTCAAAACACGGCCGATTTTCGTGCAGTCAGTACAGATTTCGACAGGGAAAAATCTGATGAGCAAGACTGGGCATGCTCAGAGATGAAAGAAACACAAAGAAAGCAATCCAACACATGACATCACTTCTGAAGTAGAATTCTGTCAGGCGAGAAAATTCGTATGCAGTCTAGAGCACATTCCAACCAACAGACACCAATCTGGACAAAAGACAATCGACCGGTCGGCTGAAATTGTTGCTTATACTAGGCTTTAGGTTGGCCATACATGTTGAATTTTCTGTTAGTTTTACCACAAACCACATAATGAGGTCAAAGCTAAACAACACTTTCACTTGTTTCCAATTAGGTAGGCCTTTGTACTAGTACATAGTTGAAGGTAAATTTCAAGAAAATTGTAAGAAAATTGCATAATGTATGGCCACCTTAACCACTTTACCACCGGAGGATTTCGCTGTCTTACGTCCAGGCCACTTTTTGCGATTCGGCGCTGTGCGACTTTAACTGACAATTGCGCGGTCATGCGAAGCCGTACCCAAACGAAATTGACGTCTTTTTTTTCCCCACAAACAGAGCTTTCTTTTGGTGGTATTTGATCACCTGTGCGATTTTTTTTTTTTTTTTTTTTTTTTTTTTTTTTACCCCCCCCCCCGCTATAAACAAAAAAAAGAGCATTTTATTTAGAAAAAATAACAATATTTTCAACTTTTTTATATGAAATTCCCCCCCCCCCCCCCCCAAAAAAAAGTGAAAATCAAAATTTTTTTAAATTTTTGGCCAATTTGTTTTCTGCTACCCATGTTTGGTAAAAAAAATCACAATAAGCGTATTTTGATTGGTTTGTGCAAAAGTTATTGCGTTTACTAACAAAGGGAAAGATTTCTGTCATTTTTGGTGTTTTTTTTTTTTTAACGAGTAATGGCGGCGATCTGCGTGTGTTTTTTTTTTTTTTTTTTTTTGCTGGACTGCGACATTGCGGCGGACAGATCGGACCCTTGACTGACATTTTTGACACTTTTGGGAGTACCAGTGACATTACTGCAGTAATCAGTGCTATACATATGCACTGTTACTGTAAAAATGACACTTGCAGGGAAGGGGTTAATTTTATTGGAGAGGGAGGGGTTAATGTATGCCTGGTGCTTACTAACGTGTGTGGGGGGAGGTGACTGAGTGACACAGGGACAGATCACATGTTCAGCTATGCTGAACCCTGCAATCTGTCACTTAGGAGATCCGCCCGCTTTGTTTACACAGGCGGGTGGATCTCCAAACTCGATTCCCCGACGATCGGGGAAGAGCGGCGGTGATCACCCCTGGCCCGACTCCCGCTGTGACTGAAAACAGCGGGAGCTGCCTACAGGGGGAGGAGTCCAGCGATGTAAGTCTACGTCACTGGATGGAATCGAGCCACTTTGCCGCAGTACAGTCCCAGTGACTGGTCGGCAAGTGGTTAAATGACTGTGGTGTCAGAAACATAACAGGCACATTAATTTTGCTTTAACACATCTTGAGAAAATGCAAATATTTAATAACCTTAAAGTAAAGTCAATCATATGTCCCAAGTCAAAGTCAAGTCGAGTCTTTTAACTTCAGTCAAGCAAGTCTCAAGTCCTCAAACTGGTGACTTAAGTTAAGTCATGTGACTCAAGTCCCCCACCTCTGCCAAGAACTACCACCTTTGCTCTGCCTGTTTCCAGTGTGAGGATCCCTTGTATGAACATTACGGAGGTTTTAACATGAAATGTGAGATTCTTCTGCAATGGCAAAGTAACGAGCCCAAGCTCTTCAGCTGAAGGTCTTTTAGGAAGTCCTTATTCTAACATGAAGCTCTGGTGTTTGTGCAGAGACTGCACACCATGTACATTCCTGTAGTTGCATCATGTAGCCTTGTTTTGGAAGCCTTGACATTCTGGGAGTATTTACATTCGGCTGTAATGTGTGTGTTATGGCAGCCTAGAATAGCTCTGTCATCAAACAAGTGCTGTCATTTTATACTATTGCAAAATTTTCCCACATAAGCAGAGACAAAATGGGTAACAAAATACGTATATGATCTGTGCTATTTATATATAGACTGACAGCATATGGTGACTTCTAACTGGCACTGCGAAAAGTAGGTCGGAGCATTATCATTTGATATATTGAGGAGTGCTTTTCCCAGATGAGCCTGGCAGATAACTATGGACTGAAGCCCCATACACACTGGACTGAAGCCCCGTACACACTGGACTGAAGCCCCGTACGCACTGGACTGAAGCCCCGTACGCACTGGACTGAAGCCCCGTACGCACTGGACTGAAGCCCCGTACGCACTGGACTGAAGCCCCGTACGCACTGGACTGAAGCCCCGTACGCACTGGACTGAAGCCCCGTACGCACTGGACTGAAGCCCCGTACGCACTGGACTGAAGCCCCGTACTCACTGGACTGAAGCCCCGTACTCACTGGACTGAAGCCCCGTACTCACTGGACTGAAGCCCCGTACTCACTGGACTGAAGCCCCGTACTCACTGGACTGAAGCCCCGTACACACTGGACTGAAGCCCCGTACACACGCACCGATTGTTGGCCGACCGATCGGCCGTCTTTTGTCCAGTGTTGTTGTATTGGTTGAAATGTGCTCTAGACTGCACACAAATTTTGTCGGCCAACAACAACCAACTGCAGAAGTGATGTCATGTGCTGGTTTACTTTCCGTGTGTTTTTTCTTCTCTGAGCATGCCCAGTCTTGATCATCACATTTTTTGTCGGCCGAAATCTGTACTCACTGACGAACAATCGGCCGTTCTGCTGACGGACAACAACAATTTTATAGCATGCACACCAGATTTTGTTCGGCCGAAAAGTCGCAGTCGGTTGTCGGAAGCATCATACTAACAAGCCGATGATCGGACGTTGGCCGAAAATTTACAGCCAACAATCGGTGCGTGTGTACGAGGCTTAAGCGATCTCCAAAGCCAATAGGCACACGGTGCTTCCTGTTTTGACACATGACATACACATAGAAGGGCACATGAACATAGGTGGTTTTGCTGATACAGCATAGACGGGTGTTTAAAGTGCCCAAACGCCAGCAGCCTGTCAAAATCGGAGGGGCTGAAATAAGCCAGAAGAACTAGGCAGTGCCTCTACAAGCTTCCTATGGATTTCCTCTTGGCTCAATGTCAGTTCTAGGTGCTGGTCCCAGAAGGAGCATGTCCTGCACCACATGAGCACAATCATGGAAAGATCAGGGCCCCCCCCCCCCTCCCGCCGCATTCTGGTCCTTTTCCCCGCTTACTGGACCCGCCGGCAGCGGGGAAAACGATCCGGTCCCAGATCCTCAGACAGGATGTCGAGTGAGGGCAAGCTTGCCCTCACTCGACTCTATGGTCTTGGAGGACTGGAGCTACGGCAAATGTCGTTGCCTAGCAACCAGTTTAAAGATCTCCCTTTTTTTTTTTTATTTTTTTTTTTTTCTATCTTTTTTAGTGTACTTGTGAGATCTGAGGACTTTTTGACCCCAGATCTCACAAAAAAGAGGTCCCGTCGTGCCTTTTTCTATTACAAGTAATGTTTACATTTCTTGTAATAGAAATAAAAATGATCAATTTTTTTTTTTTAAAAAAGTGTAAAAATAATAAAAAAAATTAAAGCGCCCTGTCCCCGTTGGCTCGCGCGCAGAAGCAAACGCATACGGAAACCCCGCCCACATATGTAAACAGTGTTCAAACTACACATGTGATCGTCGCGATCGTTAGAGCAAGAGCAATAATTTGAGCCCTAGACCTCCTCTGTAACTCTAAGATAGCAACCTGTAGAAATTTTTAAAGTGTCGCCTATGGGGATTTTTAAGTACCAAAGTTTGTCACCATTCTGTGAGCGTGCGCAATTTTGAAGCATGACATGTTGGGTATCTATTTACTTGGCGTATCATCTTTCACATTATGGAAAACAATTGGGCTAACTTTACTGGTTTCTTATTTGTTAATTCCAAAAAGTGAATTTTTCCCATTTTTTTGCGTTTGGAAGACCGCTGCGCAAATACGGTGTAATAAAAAATATTGCAATCTCCATTTTATTCTCTAGGGTCTCTGCTAAAAAAAATATATAATGTTTTGGGGTTCTAAGTAGTTTTCTAGCAAATGTCAAAAATAGGCCTAGGCAAGTGGCTAGGATGCATGATGGTGCTCCTTGGATGTTAGGCCCCTCTATATGGCTAGGCTGTGAAAAAGTCTCACACATGTGGCATTGCCATACTCAGGAGGAGTGGCAGAATGTATTTTGGGGTGTCATTTTTTGCTATGTACATGCTATGTGTGTTAGGAATATCCTATAAATTGACAACTTTGTGTAAAAAAAAAAAAAAAAAAAAAAAAAAAAAAAAAATTTTTTCCCCCCACATTTTCCAAAAACTTGTGGAAAAAAATGACATGTTCAAAGGACCCATAATGCCTCATAGAATATACGTTGGAGTGTTTGCTTTCCAAAATGGGGTCATTTTGTGGACTTTTCCATTGTATTGGTGCTCTAGGGCCTTGAAAAGTGTGATAGGTAGTAAGAAAGTTTTATGTGTATTTATGCTCATAAAACGCCTGAAGGTGCTACTTGGACGTGGAGTCTCTTTTTGTGGCCAGGCTGTGTAAAAGTCTCACACATGTGGTATCGCCATACTCTGAAGGAGTAGCAGAATGTATTTTTGGGTGTCATTTTTGCTGTGTACATGCTATGTGTTAGAAATAGCTTATAAATTGACGTTTTGGGAAAAAGAAGAGAAAAATTTTTCTTCATTTTCCCAAGAATTGTGGGAAAAAATTATAACTTCAAAAAACTCACCATGCCTCTTACTAAATACCTTGGACTGTCTACTTTACAAAAAGGGGTCATTTGGGGGGTATTTGTACTATCCTGACAATTCAGGGCCTCAAGAAAGGAGATAGGCAGTCAGTACATCTGGTGTGATCAATTTTCAGTAATTGGTACCATAGCTTCTAGACTCAATAACTTTCACACAGACTAAATAATATACACTAATTTGGGTTAATTTTACCAGAGACATGTAGCAGTATACATTTTGGCCCAAATGTATGAAGAAAAATTATTTTTTTGCAAAATTTTATAATAGAAACTAAAAAAGAGTGTGTTTTTTTTTTGCTTATATCACGAAAAAAAAAAACCCCAGTTGTGATCAAATACCACCAAAAGAAAGCTCTATTTGTGTGAAAAAAAATGATAAAAATTTTGTTTGGTTACAGTGTAGCATGACTGAGCAATTGTCATTCAAAGTGTGAGAGTGCTGAAAGCTGAAAATTGGTCTGGGCAGGAAGGGGGTCTAACTGCTCTGTATGGAAGCGGTTAAAGTGGAGTTCTATTCAAAACTTTATTTTTTCCATTTTTGTATAGAGTAAGAGAGGGCTGTAATGCCTGTCAGATTTCTACCCCCCCCCCCTGCCACCTGTGTCCCATTGTGGAAATCACCCATTCACTTCCTGTCCCATAGCCAAACAGGAAGTGAACAAAATCTCTGCAAATTAAGGAAATTCCTTGGGTCCCCCCCTTCCCTAGGTCACCAGAGCCAGTGTCCCCATTGGAAAACCTTCTCCTTTTTATTACTTTTCTGGGGACAACCCAAAATGTTGGATTTTCTTTTACTTTCAATGATGATGGTAAGCAGGACAAATGGGGGCACAGACAGCGGTTTTTATCCCTCTCCTCTCTATTCAAAACAAAAAAGTTTTGCCTTTTTAGTTCTACTTTAAACGTGGAGTTGAGCTTTAAAGTTTGGTTGTCATTACCTGGTATATGAAGGTCGTGTTTTTTTCTTTCCATAACAGGTGCGGTATGTGGTCGTGGGCATCTCTCTGTTTTCAGAAGACCAGGAACTTTTGAATTTGATAAGCTACAAAAAACACACTTTAGAAGATTCTCGGTAACAGCCGTGTATTTTGCATCTAAAGATGGTGTTGGCAAAGAAGGATCTGGTGAAGGGAACAAGGTAATGCCAGCCGGAAGTTTGAATGGGTGGAGGCAGTCCTTCTCTTTCTGTTTATGGAACTCGTGAACAATTTTTTTTTTTCTTTTGCACAGAAAGCAGCCAGTGAAGGAGGCGGCGGCGGCAAAAAATCCTCAGGGGGTTCAGGCAAAGGTGGAAATCAGCTGAGGTGCCCGAAGTGCGGAGATCTGTGCACCCATGTTGAGACATTTGTCTGTAAGTTCAAACTGGTTTGTTTCAGGCCTGCAGCCACATACATAACTTGTGATTATCCAAGCTTACTCTTATTTGGTATGCTAGACCAGCTTTTCTAAACCTTTTTTTCAGTCACAGCCCACTAACTGTGCTTTTTTTTTTTTTTGCACACTTGCATAAAAAAATTTTTTATTTTAGGCCTGAAGAAATTAACGCGAAGGTCTAGGAAACACAAAATTTCTGTTAAAAAACACTAAAGTAAATTTTTGGGCAATAAAATTTCCCACATTTTTGGTATAATATAAAAGATGAGGTTGCACCAAGTAACTAAATGCCGAACCCTAAATTTGTGTGCGCCCATGAAATGGTGACAAACTTCAGTACCTTTTTTATATTTTCCATAAATAACACTTTTTAAAAGGCGCGCCCCCCCCATATAGGTCGTCTGTTTAGAGACAACGAAGGTCTGGTGCTAGAAATAAAAATAAAAAAAAAAAAAAAAAAAATTTGAGGCAGCCCCACCCTCACATATAAATACATAGGAACGTAAACGCATGTCAGGGCCGCCTGCGCATGTAAATGATTGCGATACACATTCCATTTTACCGCACACACCCGAGCAAAAGCAATTATTTTTTTCCCATCACATAGGGCAGTGGTCCTCAACCCTGGCCTACAGGGCCCACTAACAGGCCAGGTTTGCAAGATAACTGAAATACATCCCAGGTGATATCATTTGCTGCTCAGTGATTGCAGTACTCTAGTCTGCATCTCCTCAAGGTAATGCTTAAAATCTGGCCTGTTAGTGGGCCCTGAGGACCGGAGTTGAGGACCACTGACATAGGGGACAAAGTCTGACGTCACAGAGACGGTTCAGGCAAGATCGCAACCATATGGTCAGGATCCACCCCACATGCCTGGACCGACACCTGGCTCAGCCTCTCTGCGAGCTGCTGAGAATCTGAGCCAGCCGCCCCCTCCACAACCCAGCACTCCAGTGAGCAAAGTGGGGAGCAGAGAGTTACTGACAGTGAAGTTGTTTGATCACTCGGTTCTCAGTCGTAGAGCTTGGGGGGGGGGGGGCAGATTCAGCATCGGTACCACCTAGGTAAGTATGATTCCCCAAAAAAAGAAAAATTCCCATACTTTTAAATGAAGTTGCTTTGTTAATGTATTCAAAAAAGGTGAAATGAACACCAGACACCCTTACTTTTTACACTAATTGTGTTATAATAGTGAATAAAATACTGTTCATGTTCTTGTACGAAAACTAAGGTCCGATTCTGTGACTCTTTTCACAATTCTCTCCTCGCAGCCTCTACCCGTTTTGTGAAATGTGAGAAATGCCACCATTTTTTCGTCGTGTTATCTGAAGCAGATTCAAAGAAATCTATAAACCGAGAACCAGAGACTGCTGCTGAAGCTGTGAAACTGGCATTTCAACAGAAGCCGCCTCCACCCCCAAAAAAGGTATGAGGGTCTTTAGCCAGTATTGACTGTCCCCACAGACTCTTGCATGTGGGGGACAACAGTAAAAGGCAAAGAGGCAACTGAACTTTCCTTTCTGGCAGCCAATGTCTTGAAACGCCATTGCTTGTCTGCTCCCTGACCACTACAGATGCTGGGGATTGCAATGGGTGCAGAGGGAGCAGCAGGTATTCCTTTTGCCTTCTTAAAATTTTTTTTTTTTTTTTTTTTTTCTCTAGTTAATCAAAATTTTGTTTTAGTTCTTGTTTTGCAGCATAGTGGGGAATGATTAGAACCTCTGCCAGGCTCAAACCAAGTGGAAGTGAGGGAAAATGTCCTTTTGTCCAAGGCTTTTATATAGAGAGATAGCCTATAGAATAATAGTTTTATTTTTTATTTTGTTGCGTTTTTTTATTTTTTTTCCCCTCCAGTTAAGTGTATATGTGTATATATTTATGTATATAGTCTCCCAGAATGTGACACGTGTCCGAATTTCATATTTGAACGAAAACCGCCGCACAAGGCACAAATTTCATTTAGTAATTGTGTTTTTTTTTTTTGACAGCCTTGCTGCTATTGTGTAGGACACCTGCCTTGTTTTAGTGAGGGTACCCTGCCTGCGCTTCCTCATCATGGCGGGCAGCCCCCTTTAGGGGGGTTGTGTCCTATTATGTCCTCAATGGAGGGTTCGGTGGGCAACCCCCCCTTGTCTTTTTTTGCAGGATCCGATAGGTGGTCCATTGTGGGCCTTTGACCTGCGTCCCCTTTGTGGGATCGCAGTTGGCAGTCTCCCTGATTGTTTCCCTCTCAAGACCAGGGATCCAAGCCCTTTCAGGCCTCCGCTGGGGGTTCCAAAAAGTCCTGGTCGGGCAAATCACGAGCAGTTGCTGCCAGACCTGCGGGCAAAAAATTCCTCCGCATGATATGAAGATCCAAAGTTCGAACGTTTGCTAGGTTTTTGCTCAAACCTGTAAACCGTTCCCAGGAAGGAGGGCAAGGTGCACCCAATACTGGACCTCAAGGCGCTAAACTGATTTGTGCAGGTACTAAAGTTCCGCATGGAGTCCATGTGCACAGTGTTGGCATCTCTACATCAGGGGGATTCCCTCGCCTCCATCGACATCAAGGATGCCTACCTTCACATCCCAATATGTGTTGCCCATCAGTGTTTCCTCTGCTTTGCAGTGAGCGAGGAGCATTATCAATTTGTGGCGTTACCCATTGGTCTCGCTTCTGCTCCTCAAAGTGTTAGCCCCGGTTCCAGCATTACTGCATCAGCGGGGTATCGGGGTACTGGGGTACCTGGATGATCTGCTTTTACGAGCAGAGTCTTCGTCCGCCTTGTTGGACAACTTTGAGATTATTCTGTGAACGCTGAGGGAATTCGGTTGGTTTTCTGAATCTTCAGTAGTCTGCTCTGGTTCCATCCAGAGTGTTTCTTCCTCGGGAGAAACTTCAAAAGTTGCAGGAGGCAATTCGGCTTTTGCTGACCAGCAGATGGTCGTCTCTTCGGACTTGCATGCACCTGTGCAGGTTGGGAGGCGTCCTTGGCACAAATCGTTCTCAGGGGTTCTGGTCTCAGGAAGAGTCCAGACTACCGATCAATGTACTGGAGCCCCGAGCGATCAGACTTTGTCTGGATCATTGGATAAGTCGGCTCCAGGGGTTTCAGGTGCGGATTCAATCGGACAATGCCACGGCCGTGGCCTATGTCACTCACCATGGGGGCACAAGAAGTGTCCTGACGGCTCAGGAAGTAGCTGGCATTCTGAGGGGGGCAAAAATTTGTTCCAGCCCTCTGCTGTGCACATTCCAGGGGTGGAAAATTGGCAGGCGGACTATCTCAGTCGACAGGCATTAGACCAGGGAGAATGGTCTCTTCATCCGGAGGTGTTTCATCAGTTGTGTCTCCGGTGGGGTACTCCAGAGGTGGATCTGTTGGCCTCTTCCCTCAACTGGAAAGTTGAAGTTTGTGACAGTCTCAGGATCCGTCGCTACAGACTCTTTTGTGGCTCCTTGGAGTCAGTATCATCTCATTTACGCCTTTCCTCCTCTTCAGCTTCTTCCGAGACTACTACGCAGCATCGAGGCAGAAGGGATTCCGGTCATCCTAGTGGCTCCAGACTGGCCTCGCCGATCTGGTACGGCTGGTCACCGATGCTACTTGAAGACTCCCTCTCAGAGAAGATCTGCTGTCCCAAGAGCCAATATTCCATCCTTCTTTACAGTTGCTGGCTTTTACGGCTTGGCTGTTGAAAGCCAGGTGCTGAAGGACAGAGGGTGGTCTGACTCACTGAGTCCTACGCTGTTAAAGGCTAGAAAATCTACTTCTAGGAAGATTTACATTTGTACGTGGAAGAGGTACATTGTGTGGTTTCCCCCTGGGTTCACCCTCGTACCTTTTTTGGTGGCTCGGATCTTGGCTTTCCTCCAATGAGGGGTTGAGCAGCACCTGGCCTTGAGTACCATCAAGGGTCTTGGCCTGGCGGTTTTCTTTTAACACCTGCTGGCGACACACTCCCTGGTGCATACTTTTCTCCAGGGTGTGGGACACTTAGTTCCTCCAGTGCTGTCTCTATTGCCGCCGTGGGACCTCAATTTGGTGTGGTCAGTTCTCCAGAAGCCTCCCTTTTGAAAATATTCAGGAGATTCCCCTCTTACGTTGTGTCAGGTTTCCATTACTTTGGCGCGCAGGGTGTCTGAACTGGTGGCCTTATATTGTCGTTCACCTTACCTGGTGGTTCTGCGTCCATGTCTGTCCATTCAGATGAAAGTCCGAGATGACCTTCGGAAGGAAGACTTTGTGTTGCCCCCCTTCGGGTGCCAAGCCTAGGCATCCTAAGGAAGTTGCCTTGCACTCCTTGGATGTGTTTCGGGCAATAAGGGTGTATCTGGCAGCTACAGAGTATTTTTTAGAAAATCGGACCCGCTATTTGTCCTCGCGGATGGACCTCGCAAGGGGCTGGCTGCTTCTGCGGTGACCATTTCCAGATGGATCAGACACTGGTTCAGGCTTATTTTATTAAGGGTTGAGGTTCATCCTTTCCCTGTCAAGGCGCACTCTACTCGGACGCTTAGTGCCTCCTGGGCCTTCCGTCATCAGGCGTCAGTGATGAAGGTTTACAGGCGGCTACCTGGTCGTCTGTACACACATTCACAAAGTTTTTATAAAGGGGATGTGTTGGCATCTACAGATACTACTTTTGGCTGCAAGTTTTGTAGGCTGCTGTTTAGAGGACTTGTCCTCTTTTAGGGTGTTTTTATTTTTTTTGGGTGCGCTCCAATTGACAGTTGAGCTCCAAGTTACCTGGTTTAGCCTTGGGGAAGTTTGTTCTGCTGTTCCCACCCCTCATGTTTGACACTACTTTGGGACATCCCTGCTGTCAAGAAGATGAAGAGCCGTGTCCGTCAATGAACTGAAGGGGAAAGAAAATGGGATTTTTGTCTTGCAGAGAAATGGATTTTACAGATGTTCATTGACGGACACAGGGTTTTTTTATTTTTTCTTCTGACACTGCTGGTTTCAAAGCTGAATACCTATAGCTGGAGGTGGGAGTATACCCTCAGGGACTGCCCCATAGGCGTGTTCAAGCTTCTCTGCCTAGTGTCCTCCTGTAGGGGGGCAGTATAACCCTATGGTCAAGAAGATAAAGAGCTGTGTCCTTCAATGAACATCCGAGAAATTGATTTTACGGTAAGACTAAACACAATTTTTTTTTTTTTTTTTTTTTTTTGTTTCTTTTGTCAAGTTTTTGGAAAAAGAAGTGGTGTTTTTTTTTTTTTTTTTTCCTTTCGATTATCCTGTCACCAGTGCGATACAGCGTCGTCATGACTAGTGTGATGGTGATCAAGCATACTGACTGGTAACGGTATGTGTAAGACTTCTTCAGAAAGAATGAACAGTCTGAACTGCACTGTCTCCCTTTTCAATCACAAACTGAAGCATAGTAAACACAGATTAAAGTGTGTGATGGGTACCAATCGCTCACCGTGTTCATTCAGAAAAGGAAGGGGGTGGTAAATTAACTACATTTATTGACCTGCCTTCCCCCTGCTCTCAATCCTGAAACGATCCTCGCAGGAAAGAGGAAGAGAAGCCGGAAGCGCTGCAAGGAGGGTGGGGGAAACGGCCCAGGAAGCAGAAGGAAGCGAAACCACAACAGGAGCGGGGGTGGCATTTACTGGAACCAATCCCATGTATTTTACTCCTGCAGCCGCTGAATGCTGGTAGGAGGGTGAGGAGGAGAAACAGGCTTTCAGCTGTTGCAGGAGCAAGATAACAGGGATTGATTCCAGTTGTACTGCCACCGCTCATGGCCAGGTTTGGGGGGTCAGCAAGGAAAGGATGCAATCTACCAATCACTCACCCAGGATCAATGGGTTGCTGACCCCTGCATTAGATCACTCTGAATATGCAAATACAAGAACAGTCCTTGTGTACAGGGAGTGCTCTGCCTTTTTTTCTTTTTTTTTTTTTTTTTTTTGGTCCGAGCTAATTTCCTCCTATTTTTCTTTATACTGAAACAAATTTTGGAGACCATTTACTTCTCTAGATTTCCCTTATTTGTCAAATGTCATGTTTTTTTTTTTTTTTTTTGAGGGCCGATCTAGCAGGTTGTTTTATAATGGGTTATTTTCCAGCATGTGATTAAAGCGATGGTATACTCCGCTATATGACTTTTACCTACAGGTACACCTAGAATAAGGCTTACCTGTAGGTACAATTAATATCTCCTAAACCGTGCAGCCGCTGACGTCTGCGGTGCATGCGCTCTGAAGGTCCGGCGGATCTTCAGAGCTCCTTGCCGGAAAGTGAAACTCCCGTGCGCATGCGCGAGAGTGACATTGCGGCTCCGACCACTCACAGCGCCGGAGCCGCCGAACCAGGAAGAGACGCCAAGGGAGCATGTCAGCTTCCTCAGCGTTGTCCAGACGACCGTGTTGGGGCTTCATTCTAAGGCAGGGGTCCTCAAACTTTTTAAACAGGGGGGGGGGGGGGGCCAGCTCACGGTCCCTCAGACACCGTTGAGGGCCGGACTAAAGTTTGAAAAAAAATATGAACAAATTCCAATGCGCATATTTTATTTGTAGTGCACAAAAAAATACAATATTTATTAGTGTGTGTGTGTATGTATATGTATATGTATATATGTGTGTGTATATATGTATGTGTGTGTGTGTATATATATATATATATATATATATATATATAATGTATATGTGTGTATATATCCACAGCGTGCCCCCTTTCAATGCAAAGCGACCACAGCGTTCGCTATTGTCACACAAATGGGTGGGCTAGGGTGCAGTGCTCTGTGCCCCGGGTCCACCCTTTTCTGAAGCATATTACAGCTTCAGTGAGTGACCGACAGTCAGCCCTATGCCGATGCCGGCTGGCGGGCCGAGTTCAGGACCCTGGCGGGCAGCATTCGGCCCGCGGCTGTAGTTTGAGGACCCCTGTTCTAAGGTAAGTATTTCATACTGAGCTAGTATGCAATGCAAACTAGCTCATTATGCCTTTTGTCCTGCAGGGTTTTTTTTTTTTTTTTTTTTTTGAGTATATAACCGCTTTAATAATACTCTGACTACAGAATTTCTCTTACAGATTTATAACTACCTTGACAAGTATGTAGTGGGTCAATCATTTGCAAAGAAGGTCCTTGCTGTAGCAGTGTACAATCATTACAAGCGGATATACAACAACATCCCAGTGAACATCAGACAACAAGCGGAGGTGGAAAAACAGTCATTAACCCCAAGAGGTGGGTGTAAATCTATTTTTTATTTTTTAAAATTTTTTTTTTTTTTATATATACTGAATCCTTTGTAGCCTAATGTAACTTATTTGCTGGGACATTCATTTATACCATTTTTATACTGTATGCTTATGCCTCACAACAACTTTTTTTTTATTTTTATTTTTTTTCCACACCCAGTACAGGTAATTAAATGTCGTCTACGTATGACAGCAGAAAAGATCAGCCTGTTGACAACATGTTAGCCTGCAAAATTCAGTTCTATGCAGGAAATCCTGCACTCACTTAAAGTAGAATGCCAGGCATGGTTATATTATACAAAGCTACATTGGTCCATCCTGAACCAATGTAATGAAGTATATGCCACACCTGGCTGATGCTCCTGGAAGCTGAAAATCGCTCAAGTATGTGGTCCCGTGCCAAATGGTTATTCTGAAACATTATTAATACACGAGGTTGGCCCCTCTGCAAGGGCACCATTCTGAGAATGCTTTGCATTTTCTGAATAAATGCATAGCGTTCCCTAATTGGACGAGATGGATGCGACATGTCCCTAAACCGCCTCTCTACATCATACAATCAGAAAACTTTGCATTCATTTAGAAAATTCAAACCATTTTAAGTGGCTGACCTCCTGTGTTCAGTAAGCGGGAGTGTTACTGTCTGGATAAGGAGCAATTGCAGAGGCAGAGTAGTGAGAATCTCTTGCTGGGGCAGTGCTCCCTCCCCTTTCTTTTTCATCAAGTTAAGCCCTCAAATGCCTGGTACGTCTGGGTTTAGGGGTATAGGATGTCCTTCCTTCTGAACAAGTCTATTGTATATGTAATCCTTTTTTAAATCTTTCCCCTGCCAGCGATTATGCCACACAAAAAGGTTGAAAATGATATATATATAATATAGCTATAGCACCCAGGCTTTCTTCTTGATGCAGATGGGCCTTCTATTGAACCACTGATTTAGTGGTGTCTATTTTAAAAGAGTCTGTTGTTCAATCTTGGGGCCCTTGCACACTGTGTTTTGCTGTGCTTTTACCCTGCTAAAAGAGCAGAAAAAATGCAATAAGTTTCCCTTTAAATCCCATAGAACTCTTTACACCACAGGTACAAATGCATTTAAGTCTTGCATATTTTGGTGCCCTGCTCCAGGAACGCACTTCCCATTGAAAATCAACAGAACCACTGCTCCACTGCATTTTGGTGCCCTTTGAGTCAAATGTCCGTATTTCACATGTACATGGGCAATAAAAAATGCACCAAAAACGCTTATACTTTTTTTTTTTTTTTTTTTTAACCCCAACAAGGTGTGAACATACCTTTTTATACATGTTCTTGGCCTTCACCTTAAAGTGGTTAAGTCATTAGACCAAATCCTGTAATATGCTGCGTTACAGGATTATATAATGTTCAGTGTGTGTCTTTGTGTAAAATGATTGCGGACAATTCCTTATTTGCAGCGCCGCTGGGTGCTCACGTGACTCATTCAGAGCTCTCCTTTCCCGTTCCGATCGCTACAGAGGTAGGGGCTGAGATTCACAGCTGAAGTCAGCCTGGAGCAGAGGGAGAGAGCAGCAGAAGGTCAGGTGAACACCCAGTGGCACTGTAAAGAAAGTATTTTCTGCAATAATTTTACTCACACACTGGACATTATATAATCCTATAACAGAGTGGATTACAGGATTTCTCAATCATAATCTTAGACTCCTGAGCAGGGAGGTAGGGGCTGAGAGAGGAGACCAGCGGCTGATGGAGGCACGTAAACTGACCATGATAATTGGAGCTCAGCAGCCATGATTACCATGGTCAGCACAGAGGGGGACCCAGGAACTGGAAGGATAAGCCAGGTGTTTTATAACCTAGAGAGGGGTAAATGACACCGCACAAGCACTCTGCAGTCTATCATGCTTTAGTGCTGGTTCACATTAGTGTGATGACAGAGATCGCATGTAATTCGGAGCGCACTTCTCCTAAAATTACATGCCATCTCTGTGCGGTGCAAATTCAGCCATACAGTTTGTATGGTTGAATTTGCACCGCAATCGCACTAAAAGACGCACAGGACCCTTTTTTTGGTCCGCAGCAGAATCTGATCACATGGTGGTTCACACTAGTGCGATCCGATTCTGTGCAAACTTACAGATCGCACTGCGATATGCGATCTTATCTGGGGGGTGTCGTTAACTTTTAATTGACACCCCCAGCGTATCGCATATGGCAGTGCGAACTGCCAGGGGTGCGGATGCGATGCGATAACAGGCTGTATATTTGCAGCGCTCCCGCATCGCACAAATGTGAACCGGCACTTAAAGGATCAGTATAAGTTTTTATTTATTTTTTTGGATCACAACCACTTAATGTGGTACTTTACCCATAGCAGCTTGTTACAAAATAATGTTCTTTAGCAAAGAATATTCCACATTACGTTATGGTTCCAAATTGTGTGCTGTAAACTGCCTCCAGCTTTGCTCCTGTTTTTTTTTTTTTCTTGCCAGAGGCTGCTATTTTGCTGAAGCCCAGAGGTCCTGAACAGCATTTAACCCCTTTATTGCCAGCGCCTCCTGGCCCTTTAAGGGGTTTCAGATGCCAGGGGGCAGAGTTTACAATAACATGGGGGTGGTCCTTAGTGCCGAGTGGCCATATATTTGCGTACCGAATTACAAGAGAGAGCAAGCCCCCAGCACAGTTAAAGAGGTTGTAAACTCAGTTACTTTTTTTTTACAAGCTGAAAGAGAAACCCATAATGAGCTAGCTCATTATGAAATACTTACCTTAGAACGAGCCCCTGCCGTGCTGCCTGCTTACCTCTGACGGGCGACATGTCCAGTCGCCCGTCTTCCGGGATCGCTGCATCCGGCCATCTGATTGGCCGGAGCCGCGGTGACGTCACTCCCGCGCACGCGCGCAGTAGCCGACGGTCACAGCACGGGGCTCTGAAGGAACGGCACCAGCGACCGTTCCTTCAGAGCGCATGCGCCAGTGACGTCACTGGCTGCATGTAAGGTAAATATCTCCTAAACGGTGCATGTTTAGGAGATATTTACAGTACCTATCGGTAAGCCTTATCATAGGCTTACCTATAGGTAAAAGTGTCAGAGGAGGGTTTACTTCCTCTAACGCTGGCTAACCGCTCCTGCTTTGCTTCTTGCAATTGGGAGCTTTCCAATCATGTGACTGCCGTGACAGCAAATCACAGCGGTCACATGATCGGAAAGCTCCCGATCGCAAGATACAATCCGGAGGTTTCTGTTAGCCAGTGGTAACTGTGCTGGGAGCACGCAGGGCGCTCGCTCTCGGCACAGCTGTATTTGTAATGCGGTACGCAAATATACGGCCGCTCGGTGCAAAGGCCCACCCGCCAAAAGGCCGCATGTTTGCGTGCTGTCGGCACCTAGGGGTTGATCTTTAGGCTGGCAGCAGATCGGCCTCTACATTTTCGACACTACCGAAAAAGAGCATGTGCAGAACAAGGTGGGAAAGTGTATTACTGGATTTTAAACCGTATAGGAACTTTATTTTTAATGTGTTTTTTATATAGCTATTCCTGCAAAGGGGGCCAACCTAAGCTTTTCTTTCTAAAGTTCCACGGTAACAAAGGAAACTGAATTGTCTGTATCTGTTAGAAAAAGGATATTATGGGCTGAAAAGGCTTCATAGGCATTAACCTGATCTCACAGAAAACGTGGCTGGCTTTTATCTGATGCCTGTAGAAAGTATTTTATGTTGTAGTTATGTTTAGTGTGTATTATTGTATACAATGATCTGTATTTATTTTGTAGAAACGTCATTTGCACATATTCCATGAAACACATCCATCGCTTTGCTTTTGTCTTGCGTCATTTTCCCTTTATTCTCATCCAGTACATTGACCTGTTTATACTGTACACGTTGTGTTCTCTGTCCCAGCTTTGGATACTCATTAACCTCTGCCTCTGCTCTTCTGCATGTTTTCTCTGTGTGACCTTTCTATTTTTGCTGGCACAGCTTGGCTTTGCTATGTGCAGAAAACTTTGAAATTCAGCTAATAAGTTTTATATATATATATATAATAAATATATATATATATATATATATATATATATATATATATATATATATATATATATATATTATATATATGTATTATAGTTTTTATTTTTTATTTTTATTCACTTTTTACACTTGAGTATTTTCTGCATAACCATAAAATGAGCTGGGCACTGTTGTTGATAGAGAGGTGTTTTTACCTGTCGTCCAATCTCACTGCCAGGCCTACAGGCTCTCCACTCTGATCAGTTTGTATAATAATGTAGATTTGAATTGCCCTACTCTGTTCAAAGGTCAAATTCAAGGCCAATACTACAACATGGGAAGTATTATTTACTGCTACCCCTCAGTTATTCATGTAGAGCAGGGATCCTCAAACTACAGCCCTCCAGCTGTTGTGAAACTACACATCCCATGAGGCATTGTAAAACTCTTGACATTCACAGACATGACTAGGCATGATGGGAATTGTAGTTCCTGAACACCTGGAGGACCATACTTTGAAGACCCCTGATGTAGAGGGAGCATTAGTCATAGTAGTACTTAAAGTAAAACTATAGGCACATTTTTTTTTGGATAGAGTAAGGGAGGGTTATAACCCCTGTCAGATTACCCCCCCCCCCCCCACCATCTGTGTCCCATTGCGGAGATTTACCTTCACTTCCTGTCCCATAGGCAAAGAGGGAGTTGGAAGATATTCCTGCCAATTGAGGGAATCCCTTTGGCATGCCCAAGTCAGAACTTGGTGTCCCCATTGGAAAATTTCCCCTCTATTATAAATAAAATATTATCAGAGGAGCCAGATGCAACTCCGCAAGGGGATAGAGTACCGGTTCCTCTAAAAAAAAAAAAAAAAAAAAAAAATGGATTGTTTGAGGAGGACTCCTGATAGGTGAGCGTAAACTCAAATGACAAACTACATGTTCAAAAATATCATAAGTTTATTAAAGAGTTAAAAAAGCATTTAATATTAAAAGAGAATAATTCTCACAATACATTATCACAATATACATGTAGTGTAACCGTTGTAGTCTCAGCCGGAAGGGACGGGCTGACGCGTTTCGCCCGGAGGCTTTCTCAAAGACCGCGTAGTATCCCAGGCGGACTATTACAAAAAGATACACCATTAGATTGCAATTCATACAACATTATTTATACGATTTCTAAACAAACATTTCCCCTCTATTACTTTTCAGGGGACAACCCAAATATTTGGTATTTTATTTTACTTTTAAGTGATGGTGGTAAATGGGACAAATCAAGAGGGTGAATCTCCCGAACAGGTTAACAGACCGCAATAAAAACTTGACAGGGGTTCTAATCTTGCTGCACTCGATCTAAAAACGAATACGTGTTTGCCGTTTAGTCATACTTTAGGAATCCCTTTTTTAAAAGGTACCTGTGCTGAGAGGAGGCTGTCATTGCTTATAAAATAGTAGTCACCTGGCTGTCTGGAACTTTTTTCTATAACAACTTGATGATAAATTTTCTTTTAGCAAAGAACTTGCATTCCACATTAACAAATATAATGCCTAAACTAGTGTGTGGTGTATATTGCCTCCAGCATCAAAGAACAATGCTGGAGGCTGCCATTTTGCTGAAGCCCAGAGCAGTAAATCTTTAGCCTGTCAGCAAACCTGCATCTACATTTTAGGCACAGTGCTGACTGCTGAGAATATAGGGAAACTGAGCATGTACAGTAGGGATAGACCGATATGGTTTTTTTCAGGGCCGATACCGATATTTTGGTCACAAATATCGGTATGGGCCGATATTTTGTACATTTTTAAAGTTTTGAAAAATAAAGACAAATTTTGCCACAAATCTGGTACTGAACATGTTAATGTTTGTTTATTAACATTTAGACCCCGTTCACACTGGGGCGACCTGGTCGCCTGACAGGTCGCCGTAGGTCGCCTGCCATAGAGAAGCTGTGGACCCATTCTAATAGTCGCTCCCGACTTAGAAAAAGGGTCCGGAGCTTCTTTGGGGCGACCCGGAGCGACCTGCATTAACTTCAATGATATGAAGTCCGTGCCGGCCGCTCCGAGGTCGCGGTGCGAGCTGCGCACCGACCTGTGAGGTCGCCCCGGCAAGTAGCATCGCCCCAGTGTGAACGGGGTCTAAAGGCTTGTTCTTAACACTTTACCTGCATGAAAACTGATAGGAAAACCGCACGGCTTTCACTTGCAGGTACATCAGTTTACATCATGTGAACGAACCAATCCTAGAAGAGTAGACAAGTGAAAAATAGTGCTGGCAAAATAACTAAAGGCTTCCCAAAACAAAATTTAAATAAACTGCTGCAGTAGTGCACTCACTGTCTGCAATGATTAAATCTAGTAGCTGCAGTGCAAAAGACAGTGGACTGGACACTACCGTGTTCACCCGAAAATAAGACTGGGTCTTATATTTATTTTGGCACCCAAAAAACAAAGTAGGGCTTATTTTCGGGGTAGGTCTTTTAGCTGTAATGTGTGGTCTTCCCTTCCTGCCTGTGAACCTAGTTTAGTGTAATTTAAGTCCTAGAATCCACTTTTAGTGTTTTTTTATATAATGTCCAGTGTGTGTTTTTGTAATAGACTAGTGGGAAATACCTTCATTACATTGCTGCTTCGGGCTCAGCTAATCTCCTTCTCTGCTGTTTTCTCCTCTCATAGCTGTCAGAGGAGGATCTCAGCCCCTCCCCTCTGCAATGTACACAGAAGCGCGGGGTATTGGATTAGAATAGTGAGAAATACCATTCATTACATCGACGCTCCAGGCTCAGCTAATCTCCCGCTCTGCTGTCCGTCCTCTTCACCACCCGTGACAGCTGGGGGGTCACGGAAGGGCTGAGCGGCGATGTAATGAAGGTATTTCACACTATTCTAATCTTAATACTCGGTGCTTCTGTGTACACTGCAGAGGGGAGGGGCTGAGATCCTCCTCTGACAGCTATGAGAGGAGAAAACAGCAGAGTAGGAGATTAGCGAGGAGAGCCCAGAGCAGCGATGTAATGAAGGTATTTCCCACTATTCTATTACAAAAACACACACTGGACCTTTATATAAAACCCTAATAAAGTGGATGCTAGGACTTTACATACACTAATATCGGCAAGTTCCAGGGCCGATACATATATCCCTAATGTACAGAGCAGGATGGGACATTACTGGATTTTAAACAGTATAGGCACTTTTTTTTTTTTTTTTTATATATTTTACATGGCTATACCGGCTAAAGTGGCCTAAAGTTATCTACCAAGACTTCATTTTTAAAAAATAATTCTGACAAAAGTTCCACTTTGAATGCTGTGAGATCTTGACCTGGAGAAAGCATGCAACTCAGGAAAGTATAAACTCCGCATACTCGTACTGGGTCGTTGTCTCAGTAAGTATTAAAGCCATTGGATCAGAATGACGGCCGGGGGGTTAGTATTTTATATAGAAAAGGGATAGCAATGACTGCCTGCATCCTTCCTTGCTACAGGTTTCTTTTAAAGCTTAATTCCAGGCAAAGCTAAAGTGCTCCTTTGCAGTGGAGCTGTTCCTGCACCGCAAAGAGTTAAATGCTCATTTTACGTCTAGGGGACCAAGAAACCATTTTATTTGCAAGATCCTCTGTTACCACATGCTCCCTTTAGACTATTAGACCGGTCACTGCAGCCTATTTTCTGCAATGCTCCAGCACTCCCAGGTCCTCTGTCAAGTCTAATGCTGAGCTCCTTAGCCCTGCATTGGATGTGAAGACGCTAAGGGACGGTCCATGCGTCGGAGCATAGAGAGCGCTGCTTCCCACCACCCATTCCTAACTAAACAAGCATTGCTGTGCATGGGCAGCCCCACTGCAATTTTCCTTTTCTGGTGATGGGCTTTAAAGCATTATACCACCTAAAACAGGCAGTGCCATTTTGGGTGGACTGATGCTGCTTTGTGACCTTCCTGCTCACTGGTGCTGCCATGAAAAACTGTGCTGCCATGAAAAACTGTGCTGTCCTGGAGTGCGGTAGCTGTAGTCCCAGAGAGCTTAAAGACCCAGTGTGGGATTCAATGTTTCCATACAACAGAATCATTTGGTTGGTGTTCCATTGAATCAGAGCTATATTCTTACCTAGAAGAGGGTGGATGTACCCTACAGATTTGGGGGTTTGACATATCTTAGCAGGTTGTTTATGATTTCTTCCTGTCACTGTTTTAATCCCCTTTCTGTAGAGATAGAGATCAGAAGACGGGAAGATGAGTACAGATTCACAAGTAAGTTTTTCTCCCATAGCACAATCTCACAGAACTGATCTGATCTGACTGAGCCCTGTTGTTCCATGCCCTTCTGCAAACTGTTTGCTCAAGTGGTGTGGTCACATTCCTAATCCTACATCATCACTGCTTTCCAGGTGCAGTCTCTGATATATCTGCAGATTATATAACATGAAGGCAGTGTTGGGAATTGAGACTATGATTTATTAACATGGTGTTCCTTTTTAATCCAGGTTGTTGAAAATGAGTAGGCAATAAGTTATTTTTTGTGCCTTGTATGCTTATGCAGTATATGCAAAGCGCTAGCAATAGATGCCATGTACCACTAACAGCATGTCTGAAAGCTCCTTAAACGCTGCACACCCTGCATGTTGCATCTTTTTACACCATATGTATATTTGTTATTAATATTTTCATGTTAATAATATTCATTTTTTTTATTTTACATTTTATTTTTGTCTTGTATATATTTTTCTTTTATATTTTTATTCAGGGTTTGTATAGCGCCAGCAGTTTGCACAGCGCTTTGCAATGTATTGACTGTATGACAAACTTTAAGGTGAGGCCTGTCTTAAAGCAGAACATATTTTCTCTTGCGTTCATCGGATACAGCTCCTTCTTATTCTTGACCATTGGGTTATACCGCCACCTACAGGAGTAGAACACTAGGCAGAAAAAATAACACTGCACCGCCAATGAGCAGTCCAAGTAGATAGTCAACCCCTTCTCTGCCATAAGCAGGTCATTTTTTTTTTTTTTTCTGCCTAGTAAGGAGTAAGGACCTGGCTTCCTGCTAGGACCTGAAGTTCCATTTACTGTTTTTTTTTTTTTTTTGTTTTGTTTTGTTTTCCCTTTTAGAGCCGGTTCACACTGAGGCGATCTGACTTGCCGGGGCGACCTGTGAAGTCGCGGTGCACAGCGCGCACCGCGACCTCGGAGCGACATGCACGGACTTCATATCATTGAAGTCAATGCAGGTCGCCCCAAAGTAGTACAGGACCCTTTCTAAGTTGGAGCGACTTGTGTCGCTCCTATTAGAACGGGTCCTGTGCTAATCTATGGCAGGCGACCCACGGCAACTTGCCAAGTCGCCCCAGTGTGAACCAGCTCTTACTAGATTTTTATTTTATTTTTTTTCTTGCAGAGATCTTCTATCAACAGCCAGGCTTGGCGACGGACTGGATAATCTAGATCCAGAATGTCACCCCAATCTGGCAAGCGAGCGCATGCAGATCAGTGGCTCTGCGCTCGCGGGCCAGGCGGCCAGCGAGTTAACGTCTCACAGGGATATGTGTGACTGTGCGCCTTTAGTTTTTGTCAGTGTTACCCCCTGGCCCGCAGCCCCCCATTTCAATGGAGAGGAGGATACTTCACTACGGGAGCCTTACCCACGTGCTTCACTGGACTGGTAAGCAGATGCCCCCCTCCCTTCCATCTCTGGATGCGGTGTGGGGTGCAATGTGTCGTGGTTGGTCCCTGTGGGGTTTTTTGTGCTTCTCTTTTGTCTGTGGGGCTGTGACCAACCCGGCTGAGAGCGGTGCATTAGAGCTGTTGCCAGCAGCGACGTGTTCCTGCCTGGATGTTCGTCTTCTGCTATG
The DNA here is from genome assembly GCF_965119305.1 of Pelophylax lessonae. NCBI lineage: Eukaryota > Metazoa > Chordata > Amphibia > Anura > Ranidae > Pelophylax > Pelophylax lessonae. The sequence continues at coordinate 23,302,993 of NC_138771.1, read as the reverse complement.
CCCTGTATACCAGTGCTGTAAATTATTCAGCACTGCGTTGTGCTGGATCCTCGGATTTCCTGGCACTGTGTTGCTCCAGTCCCTGTGGTTTATCTGCTTCATGGCACTGCCTCCCGGCTGCCAGGTTGTGCAGCCATTGGATGGATTACGATGGCAGTCACACTGCAGATAGTTTGGCTGTTTTTAGGCTCCTCGCCCAGTCTGTGAGCCCCTGGCGCTGCTACTGAGATGCCCCTGCCAGCTCCTTGCTGATCTATGCAGTTCAATGTAGTTGCAGTAGGCACTGGGCTGTCCCCCTCTGCAGCTCTGTAGTGACAGGATCCTGGTAAACGTCTTTTCCCCCTGATAGCAAGGATGAGACTCTTACCTTACTGTACAATGAAGGTGCTTGTTACCTCACCTTTCACCGTGGTGTGGTGGAACGTTAACATTTTGGGGATACCTTGAAGGCTCTAAAGCTTAGCCATCCTCCCTTTCTGGCTGCATAGGTCTGAATGCCGGGCTGATGTCCACGGTCTGTGAAAAGGGCAGACCACATGATCCAGGGCTCTGTTTGGTATAAGGCGCACCCTTGGAGGTAATCCTGCTGTGTAGAGTTCCAAGCTGCTCAGGCCCCCTCCTGGGGTACCAAGTGACCCTGGTTTTCCAAGCTGGATAGCCTTCCTTTTGTATGTAGGGTTGCCCCCTCCCAGCAGAATGGGGGGTTTTCTTCACTGGTTTGCGGCCCTGTGTACCTCCCCTGATTTCGGACATGTGGGTCCATAAGCTGATCCTGTCTGGGTACATACTGCAATTCCTACCTTGTTCCCCCTATCTTGTGCTCTTTGCGGGGTCTCTGACAATGGCCTCGCTTGCGAAGCCTCAAATCGGCAGCTCCCTTTGCGGGGCCTTAGCCAGCAACCTTCCTTGTGGGGTCTGACATACAGCCTTCTTTGCAGGGCCTCGTTCGGTGGCTTCCTTTGTGGGGCCTCGGCGGGCAGCCTTCTTGGTGGGTCTCTGACAACTGACTCCTTTTTGCGGGGCCTCGGTCTTCGACTCCTTGTTTTTTTTTTTTGTTTTTTTTTTTTTCTTTCAGAGCCTTAACTGGTAGGCTCCCTTGTGGAGCCTTAGACAACTGCCTCCTTTGCAGGGCCTCAGGCGGCGGACCCCCCTTGCAAGGCTTTTCTATTGCGGGACCTGTTAGCCTCCTGTTGCATGTTTCTTTCTTTTGGCTTTCTTTGGGCGGCTCCACCGGTGGCCATTTGTGGTGGGTCTCCCTTCGAGTCCATGGCTATATGTCTTGGCATGTAGATTGGCCCTGCCTTGATTTACTAGGTGGCACCATTCTAATGGCTAGTGGGTCATAAGATCCACAGTATGGGCCATGTACTGTCTGTCAGGCCATAGATGGTCACTTAATTGCTGCCAGACCAGTTCAAGCTCTTCACGGGCCCCCCCCCCCGAGGGGTGCTTAAGCACTCCTGAACCAACGAGTCAGCGATGCTCACAGATAAGTCCTATTCAGCATTGAGGTTGATTCCACCCACTTTCTGGGTAGGGGCTTGCCTTGCTGGTTTTCGGACCGGTTTCCAATGTGGGTCTGCATATTGCTTGTGTCTGGCTGCAGTATAGCGTTTCCTTATCTGCGTGCGTTTCCTGCGCTCTGCAGTTGGGGGCGCATCCCATCTATCGTGGTATTTTTTCCCTTGATCTGCTTTGTTGCACCCTGGTGTTTTTTCTGAGGTGCTGGCTCCAGTTCTGGTGTTGGCTGAGGCAGCTGGGATTGCTGTGACTAGTTTCTTGGGTGAGCGCTCTCCTAGCTCGTGGTGACAGGAAACTTAGGGGACCCAAGGCTCCCTGCAGGGCTTCGGCTGGTTACAGTATATAATAAGGACTGTTCTGACCGGTAGACTGGAGTTTTTTAGGACCTGATTCTCGACTGGGCATGCCAGCGTGTCTCTTCTGCTAGACTATTTTTCAATTTGCAGTCTGATAAATTTTTGTCCTGTGGGTGATGTGCCCAGCAGTCTTGCTTGTTGACTCTGGTTCCTGTGGTACCCACCTTTCTGGGGGGCCCTGTGTGGGCAGTTGCATGCAAAGGATTCTGTGGAGAACCATTAGGAGTAAACCTGCATTTCCTTAGACGACTAGTTCTTCTGGACTGATCAAGGGTTTTCCTCTTATCGTGGTTTCGGTCCTCTGTCCGGCTAGCGGGAGCGTACTCCCCTCCTTTCCTGTGGACGTTCATTACATAATGCCAACCTATCCAGCTGGAGAGCGTGCCCTTGGTTTGCCTGCTATTTACTGCCCTCAGGCTTCGAGCGTTAAGGTTGGCCTGGATGTTTTTCATTATCCTTCTGTGAGTTTTCCTGTCTGAGGCCGATCAAACGCTACCACCACTGTGGTTTTTGCCTTCAGCCAGGTTGACATGTTCTTTGTGGCAGTAGCATTAAAGGCTTCTTTCTTTTTGTGGTGGGTGGCGCCGCACATTCTGGCCTTCTACACCACGCACATTCCCGGTTTTGAGTCAGCATGAAAAGTGACCCAGATGTTTTTTGTTTTTTTTTTTTTGTTTCGGTAGATTGCCTGCAGTGGAGAATCCCCTGAAGGGATTGTCCTGATCTCCTCCTACCTCACAATGAGGTGCAACGATTGGGGGAGACTTTGGGTATCCCGGGCAGATGCATGAATGTGCTATATTCCCTTGCCTGCTGTAGGGTTCATGGGACAGCAACTGTAGGGGTTACAGTTTTTTCAGTGGCCCCAGACTGTTCTGTAGTACGCTGACATGGTACGGCTGGTCTTGGCTGCTTCCTGTCGGTTGCCTCTTCGAAGGGTCGCCTCCCCAGGGTCTGTACCAATCTGGATGACTTTCTAGAGGTTCGCCGTGGACGCTCCCTGCATTTGCTATGTGACCCTTATTGGGTTTGAGTTTGGGGTTTTTGCTTCTCTAGACTTCCCTTGGAGAGTTTGGAGGATATTCCTCTGCTTTTTTTTTTTTTTTTTTTTCTAGAGGGTTTCCCTTTTTGAGTGGCTTTGCTTTTGCTGGGAGCTTCTGAGTGGTCTTGTTCGTCTTCCGGTTTGTTTTTTTCACAGGGATAGGGTGACTCTTCATTTGTGCTGCTCCTTCCTGGCAGGTGGTGTTATTTCCTCACTTACCTTAGGACATTGCCCTGCCTTCCTTGTGGCTATGTCTTTGCATCCTATGACTTGACATCCTAAGGAGCATGCGCTGCATGGCTTTGGATATGGTCTGTGTGGTTCATGTGTCCTTTTCAACTGTGACGTCCTTGCCGGATGGTTGGATTTCTATTTTCTTTCTATATTATTGTTCAGCTCTGGGGGAAGGCCTGGGCCTTCTCTGCCACATTTTTTGTGTTAAACACTTGTTCAGGCATTCACTCCTAAGGGCTGGTTTCCCCTTTGCCCCTTACAGTGTGCTCAATTAGGGGGCTAGTGCCCCTGGTACCTTCTGGCATCAGTCTCAGGGTTGTGAGGCAGCTGCCTGGTCTGTGCGTTCTCTTAATAATTCTCTGGCTTGTTGCATCTTCAGGGGTTTTCCTTGGGTGTAAAGTTTTCAGGCGGCTGTTTATGGTTCCTTGTTTGCCCCTTAGGGGTTGTTTTGGGTGGTTGGCATGTTTTGCCTGGTTGCCTTTTGGTTTACCCACCCCTTGAGACACTGCTTTTGGACATCCCAATGGTCAAGAATAAGGAGCTGTGTCCGTCAATGAACGCAAGGGAACTGGATTTTTGTTACCGTAAAATCATTTCTCTGAGTTCGACTGACATAGTACTCGCCCGTCTGATTTTTTTGTTTTTCTATTTGTACTGCTTTGTTACAAAACTGAGCTGCTTATGGCAGAGAGGGGTTGACTCTCAACTAGGACTGCCCATAGGCGGTGCAAGTTCTTCCTTTTTTTTTTTTTTGCCTAGTGCAGTCTTCCTGTAGGCGGCAATATAAACCAATGGTCAAGAATAAGGAGGAGCTGTGTTAGTCAATGAACGCAGAGAAAGGGATTTTACGGTAACAAAAATCCCCATTTTTTTTGTTCCATACAGTGGGGCTGTGCTTGCACTGCATGGATTAACTGCTTGTTTTGTCTAGTGGTGAATTCTGAGCTTATACTCGCCCGATCCTTCGATCCACGTAAAATGAAGCCCCCCCCATGTCCAGTAGTGGACTCTTCCTGCTGCCCTTGCGTCCATAGCCAGGCTTTGGCCGTGATGACATCTGGAACAGTCCTCTGCTCTAGACCGCCCGGGTGGGGGCAAGGGCCCAAGAAACCGGTCTTGTGCTGGGAGGATCAATGGATTAGGGAAGTAGAGCTCTGCTCTCCTTATCCCTAGACAAAAATGAGCAGTTATCCATGCAGTTCCTGCCCAGCCCAACTGCATGGGGGGTGGGGAGAAAATTCCAAGAGTTTTGCTTTAAAAGTCAAGTCTACAGATTTGATCACTTGTCAGTTTCTCCTTTTTCTTGGATCCCTGGCTCTGTTATTACTCCATACAGTATTTCCAATTTGTAGCCGAATTTGGGGGGGAGGAGGGATTGGCGATCATATGACCTCTGCCAAAATGGTCACATGGTTGGAATCTGGTTGACCGAGAACTTTGACTGCTCGGTCTTTGTGCTGTAAGCACGCTCTTACCACTTAAACATCGGCTGGCCGCTGCATATATATGTTGGTCGTAAAGGGTTAAAAAAATTAGCTCTTGCCTTCCTGGTTGGTTGTTTGGAGCGGAATTATACACATCACTATTGGCACCATCTTTTGTGCTTTAGAAGACTTAAGCTGGGTACACACTGGGTGTTCAGCTGTCTCTCTGACAGAAGCCTTCCCACTGAGAAAATTTTGAATGGAACATCAGGGGAGATGGTTGCACCAACATGGCTTTTGTTGGTATGATCTGTCAATTTTTGGTCACCCCAATGGGTTGAATGGAAAGAAGACTATCGGTGTGTACCCAGCTTAAATGTGCAATTTAAGTGGGACTGGGGAAATTTTAAGTGCATTAGCATACAATGTACCACCCAAGCTTTAATATATATATTTTTTTAATATAGCTTAACTCCAGGTACAATCCCTATTAAATACTCAAATTGCATTCAAGCTGGGAACAATGTAAGTCTGTATAGCTCATACCGGAGGGGCTACTGACAATCCCTATAGTAGGCAGCTCTATTACAGCGATTACCTGATCACCGACTGGATACTGATCACAGGGAGTCATTTGCTCTGCGCCACTGTCATTCAAGGAATGCCTTGTATTTTTTTTACCCAGGGATACAAGGCATTCTCTGGTTGTACGCATTGGAGAGTAGGGTAATGGCGTTAACCAGAGAACGCCTTATCGGCTTCCACAGTGGCCCCTCGGGTATGAGCTATACCGGGTTTCCCCAAAAATAGAACTGTTTTCTATTCCTTTTGGCTACAAAAAACACACTAGGGCTTTGTATCAAATGTGGGAACACAATTGATTATGAAGGTATACTGGACAGCCACTGAAATATTTAGTGAGAACAGACACACCAAGAGCAGTTTTAATAAAAAGCATAAAACAAAACTTTACTGGACATCAAAATACATAAAGCTTCTTACACATAAGTTACCATAAACATTAACAAGACTCAAACATACACTCCTATTTTCAATATCCCAAAGAAATTTCAAATACTTAACTCTGGCAACAGTTTGCACTCTATCTGGAACAGGACAGTGAGGAGTTTTTTTGCTGCATGCTTTGCTACCACAGCTCGAAAAAGTGAACCTCCCCATCCTAGTGACTCCTCTTTATAGTCCTGTATACCAGAGACCACCCACAGGATGTGGTCCTTCCTTTTGACCACTCACAGGTCGTTTTGTGAGTAATGTCAGCAAGACATGTTTACACTCCCCCCAAAACCAAATGATCAATTGGATATGCGGCAGCCATCTTTACACACGAGGTCAAAGCTCACTCACTAAACCACCTGTGGGTGAGAGATATTACACATGTATGGGAACATTTGTCATGAATCAGTTAAAAAAATATCCATAACTGATACCCTGTTTCCCTGAAAATAAGCCCTAACCCGAAAATAAGACCTAGTGTTATTTTTCGGGAATGTCTGCAATAAAAGCCCTACCCAGAAAATAAGCCCTAGTTAAAGTTGTAAAAACATGTAATCTATTTTGTAAAAAGATTATATAATGTGCAGTGTGTCTCCTTTTTGTAACTTTATTGTGGCAAATACCTTATTTACCCCGCTGCTGGGCGCTCACGTGACCCGCCGGATATCTTCTCTCCCCCCGGCTGGGGTCAGCTGTCTTTCCCTCTTCAGTGCTCGGAGCGGGGAAGAAGAGCTTCGGCGGGTCACGTGAGCGCCCAGCAGTGCGGTAAATAAGGTATTTGCCACAATAAAGTTACAAAAAGGAGACACACTGCACATTATATAATCTTTTTACAAAACCGATACATAATTTTACGACACGTTAACCATTGTTTATTTTTGGGATTACAGAATGTCATAATGCTGACTCCTGAGCTTATAGGGGGAGAGAAGACAGAGGAACTTTTTTTTAAAAAACATTTAATTGCTTTATTCCAGGTGTTTTAGAACACAGAGAGGTGTAAATGAATAAATAAGACATCCCCTGAAAATAAGCCCTAGTGTTTTTTGTAGCTAAAATTATTATAAGACCCGGTCTTATTTTCGGGGAAACACGGTATACAGGCTTATTTTCAGGGGATGTCTTATTTATGGTACACACATCTTAAAATGGTTGTAACCCTGAAAAAAAAAATAAAATCTATATCTGATCCTTTGAAGCATAAGACTGCACAGTGCTTGTGCTGTCATTTACCAGTCTCTGTTCTAAAAACCTGGAATAAAACAATGTTTTTTAAAAAGTTTCTGTCCCCTGTCTTCACTCCCCCTGTCAGCCCTGGAGTCAGCATTATGACCTGCTGTAATGCCAAAAATAAACCTTGGTTAAAGTCCATGTAAAATAATGTAATCCATTTTGTAAAAATTATATAATGTCCAGCGAATCTCCTCCTTTTTTGCAATTTTATTGTGGGAAAATACTATAACCAGGTTGCTGGGCGCTCACGTGACTCGTCGCTCTTCTTCCATGTCCTGAATCCTGCAGTGGGAGGGGCTGAGTCCCCTGCTGACGTCAGCCCTGCTCTGATAAATGCAGAGGGGGAAGGGCCCACTGACTTCAGCTAAGAGGAGAAGTTCTCCGCCGGGTCATGTGAGTGCCCAAAGGCGCTGTAAATTAGGTATTTTCGACAGTTACAAAAGGAGACACACTGCACATATGCTTTTTACAAAACCGATTTACATTTTTTTATTTATTTTTTGGATTACCGGTACATGGTTTTACAAGGACTTAGGCCATATTCTAAGAATAGGGCTCATTTTTGAGGAAACACAGTACTTGTGTTGTGCCCAGCTGGACCAATAGAACTATACAATACAGATCATACCTGGAGTTTGTTTTAACCCTTTTCTTAGCCTAGGTTCACACCTGTGTGGGTTATTGCCGCTGCAGGACTGCACCTGTTTCTGGAGCCGCAACCACCTGCACAGGAAAAAACATGCTTCTGCTCAGGAGATGCGTGTGGGGGAACCACAGATGGCTTCCTGCATTTGGAAACTGACTGCACTGCACTTGCGGTTTCATAAAATGGAGCAGGGGCCTAGCCCCTGCATTTCAGGAGGCACAGCAGCCTATTCAAATGTATGGGCTGATGTACCCGCACACAACACTCCTTGCAGCACCTAGCATTAGGCAGGCCATAGACTATGCCATTTTCTTTCCTGCAGCCACGGTGTACAGGAAAGTTAACAGTCAGTGTTGACGGGGGAATCCATGCCAGGAGAACACCATGATTATTGCTAGCCGCTATAGCCACTGGCAATTATCGCATTTAAAATGCCAACTAGCTGGTTGTACCGAAGTCCTACAACAATCAAATTGGGTACAATAAGCCTGCCCATAGATCATTCAAATCTCGTCTGGTCCCTGCTGAACCGGCAAAGATTTGAACCATCTATGGCTGGCTTTAGTGTGAATGTCTGGTTTACAGCTGATATTGAGATCTACAATGATAGTACAGATAGCATAATTATGGTAAACCACCCCCCTCCCCCCTGCCCCCTCCTTCATCTTAGATAGAAGGGGAAGCTAGGTACGATATTTCTTGGATATTTAGGAAAGCACATGTAAACAACGGTTTTTAAAAATTATTATGCTATGTAAAAATATGAAATTTGGTATGACCCCATTTTGGCTGCAAGAATAAAAATGCTTTGCTCCTTCAGCCTAGCTGTAAAATTACTTCTTATCTGGAGGCAAAGGGTAGCGTGCTTCCTGTTAGATTCTTCAAAGTATCTATTAATAAATGAAAGATTTCAACAGGAGGCGTGTTAAACTTACTGCTCCATCATTAGCAAAATGCACTTTATTTACTGGATGTGGCCTTTTAATTGTACTAGTATTTGGTGCTAGGAGTCCTGGTAGCTGGTGCACTGTTATATTTTATAACCTGATTAATAAATTGTGGGGTTTTAGATTTAAAACAGATTTCCTTTTCTATTACACTATTTTCTTTCATCAGAACTACTGCAGATTGCTGGCATCAGTCCACATGGCAATGCTCTTGGAGCCTCCATGCAGCAACAAGTGAACCAGCAGATGCCACAGGAGAGGAGGGGAGGCGACGTGCTGGACTCCAATCATGATGATATCAAGCTGGAGAAAAGCAATATCCTGCTTCTGGGCCCCACAGGCTCTGGTAAGAAAGCTCCTGATTAGTGTTGAAATCACAACAAATTTACAAATTTAAAATGAACCAAAGTATTTCTGAACATAGAACTGCTGTTACAACTACATTTTCCTGAAATACAATTATTTTATAGCTCCAGGGCTTATGGTCCTTTTACCTCCAATGATCTTTGTCATTATTCAGGATAGCAAAGTGATTTTTGGGGTTCTGGTTTGTTTTTTACATTAAAGCAGATCTACACTGCATCTGAGCATCACAAACCAAAAACACCTTCTAATTAATTTGTAATATTCAAAGCAAACACGCCCCCCCCCCCTCCATTCTGTCTCCATGCTTTATGTTGCTGAGAACTTTGAAAAATACCCCCTAACATTTCTTCAGTAAGGGCAGATTCGTGTAGCATTTACTTGCTACAATCCATCTGTCCTTGGCTTGGGCATGCAGGCAGGAGGGAGGGTGTGCTGTGATGGAAATAATGGGGTTTGGAGCATAGAAATTCTCTTGGTGCGCTGAAAACTTCACCGCGCTGAAAAGCACATTTGTGGATATTACTGCGCCATTAATCCCTTGTACAGAAAAGTACAATGTACAGCTCTTTTTGTATAAAGAAATCCAAGCGATCGGTGACAAAGAAGGAAACAAGACGCACGCTGTGTCAAATCAAGCCAACTGTGAGGGTCTCTGCTTCAGAGCAGATCTCTGGTTTATTTATAGTCGGGAAAAGAGGGTTTAAAGTGGGAGGGGACAACTGTACCGCACAACCAATCACACACGTATACATTCAAGGGATCAATAGAAAGGGGAGTGTATGTTCATGCACGAGCGGAGCCGTGTGCTTGAGTTTCCCGCCGTTGAGTGCATGAGCGACCATGCACGATTACTAAACCCACGTGCAGGAAAAATGCCCACCAAACACTATATAATGGAACTAGCGTGTATCTCATGAACATTGCCCTGCTAATATGTATGCATGCACTCCCATCATAACATGTTAGAGTGAATCCTATGTAATATAGTTCATAAAAACCATATTTGATACTGATCATGCTGCTGTTGCAGTGAATGAAACTTTACCTGCAAAGGACAATAGCAGCAGTATTTCAATCATGCGGATCAAGCATAAGAGAAAGCTACCAGCTATTATTTCAGCAAAAGGGCAGATGTTCTCAAAATAAGAATTCCACATCACAAACATATCTATATTAGTGAATACCGGGGCCCCGGCTGGCTGATATACATTTGTGCGGTGGAGTTCGCCTCGCACTGCCATAGATCCAGACCGGCACTTGCTTGTTCGCATAGCCGCTCAGAGCGCCCGCCGATCGGGATGATCAGGCAAGTAGTGTGCAGTCTCCATTTAATGGAAGGTTTCCACAACTACAGGTCTTCCGTCAATGCCAGTTAAAGCCATATTAGCTGTGCATAGCGATTTACCGGTAAACCGAGACTGGGAGACATAATGGCAATTTAACTAAAAACACATCCTAAAAAATGTCCACACAAATATTAATAACATTTCCACAACAGTACTTGGCTGAGAAAACCCCACCCCCTCTCCTGAAGACTCTTGGGCTGTATGACATCTTTTGCCTAGGCATGGAAACCAGGAAGTAACTTTTTAGCCTGATTTTAATTAATCATGGTATATCTTTATTATACTATGGGAGCGCTTTTTGTCTTTTTTGCTTTCCGTGTCTCAGGAGTTGGCTGACTGGTCCCTCCCTAATGCACCCATGTCTTTTGGACGGTTGATTGGCTTAATTGCTTGATTGCCCATTTAGACCGCTCTCATAATTTAGTGGCCATTGTTATTTGGTAAGGAGATTACCTTCTACCACGTAGGGTGTGAAGTTATTTCCTGTCTTCCAGTCACCCTTTTTTTCTGTATACTGTTCTTCTGGGAATGCTGGTGTTACCTAACTTCTTTCTGCTGGACTACACTTTGGGAATTACTTTAGCAATCATTTATGGACTTTTTTGTATGATTTGCATGTTTTGTCATACATTGATAATGCATATCTAATTTACTGCTCTTATTATCTAAAGTTAGCGCTGCACTGTCACATGTCCTCCCGAGTACCCCCACCCAATGAAGATGTCGTGTCTGTCGCAGGCGCGGAATAAGGCGTGACACCCGCTATTGTCCCAGATGTCCTGACCAACCTGGTCTCTGCATCGGGGAATGTTTTGAGTGCTACCACACACTAGTGTAGGGTACAGCACGACTCAGTGTTTTTGCGCGCAAAGGCAAGCGTTGGTCTAGTGTCATATGTAAACCGCAATTGCAGCAATACATGTGAGGTATCGCTGCCAACGCCAGGTCGAGGGCAGTAATTCTTGCAGTAGACCTCCTCTGTAAGTCTAAAGTGGTAACCTGTAAAGACTTTTAAAGGCTTTTAAAAATGTACGTAGTTTGTTGCCGCTGCACAGGCATGTGCAATTTTTAAAGCATGTCATGTTTGGTATCTTATGTACTCGGCATAAGATCATCTTTTAAATTTTACCAAACCATTTAGAATTATATAGTGCATTAAATTAAAAAAAAATTTATTTTGTAGAAATTGCGTTTGGAAAATCTGTGCGAAAATACCGTGTGACAAAGAAATTTGCAACATCTACCATTTTGTTCTATAGGGCCTCTGGTTTAAAGAAATATATAATGTTTGGGGGTTCAAAGTAATTTTCTAGTAAAAAAAAATATATATTTTTTTCATGTAAACAAAGTCACAGAAAAGGCTTTGTTTTCAAGTGGTTAGAGTGGGTGATGCGTGGCTAAGATTAAGCATAAAATGCCAGGACAGTGCAAACAACCCCCCCCCCCCAAATGACCCCTTTTTGAAAAGTAGACACCCAAAGCTATTTGTTGAGAGGCATATTGAGTCCATGGAGTATTTTATATTTTGCCCTGAGTTTTGGGAAGGTGACAATTTTTGTTTTTTTTTGTTTTTTACACAAAGTTGTCACTAAATGATATATTGCTCACGCATGCCATGGGTATATGTGAAATGACACCCCAAAATACATTCTGCTGCTTCTCCTGAGTAAAAGGATACCACATGTGAGACTTTTTGGGAACCTAGCGGTGTACGGGACCCCGAAAATCAATCCCCATCTTCAGGTTTTCTAATGGCGTAAATTGTGTATTTTACCTCCGCACTACCCGTCAGTTTCAGAGGCCCTGAAATTTCAAGATGGCACAAAACCCCCCCAAATGACCCCATTTTGCAAAGTAGACACTCCAAGCTATTAGCTGAGAGGCATGGTGAGTCCATGGAATAGTTTTATATTTTGCCACAAGTTTCGGGAAAATTATTATTTTTTTTTTGTTTTAATTTTTTTTACACAGTTGTCAGTAAATGATATATTGCTCACACATGCCATGGGTATATGTGGAATGACACCCCAAAATACATTCTGCTGCTTCTCCTGAGTACAGGGATACCCCATGTGTGAGACTTTTTGGCAGTCTAGCCGCGTACAGGACCCCGAAAACCAATCTGCACTTTCAGGCTTTCTAAGGGCGTAAATTGTTGATTTCACTCCTTACTGCCTATCAATCACACTTTTGAAGGCCATGAAATGCCAAGATGGCACAACCCCCCCCCCCCCCCCCCATGACCCCATTTTGCAAAGTAGACACTCCAAGCTATTTGCGGAGAGGCATGGTGAGTATTTTGCAGCTCTCATTTTTTTTTGGAAAATGAAGAAAAAACTGGAAAATGCATTTTCTTTCCTCTTCTTCTTCTTCTTTTTTTTTTTTTTTTTTTCAATTTCCAAAACTTTGTGACAAAAAGTGAGATCTGCAAATAGCTTAGGGTGTCTACTTTCCGAAAAGGGGTCATTTTGGGGGGTTTGTGCTGTCTTGGCATTTCATGGCCTCCGAAACTGTGATAGGTAGTCAGGAGTGAAATCAACAATTTACGCCCTTGGAAAGCCTGAAAGTGGTGGTTGATTTTCGGGGTCCTGTACTAGTCTAGACTGCAAAAAGTCTCACACATGGGGTATCCCTGTACTCAGGAGAAGCAGCAGAATGTATTTGGGGTGTCATTTCACATATGCCCATGGCATGTGTGAGCAATTTATCATTTAGTGCCAACTTTGTGTAAAAAAAAAAAAATTTCCCGGAACTTGTGGCAAAATATAAAATATTCCATGGACTCACCATGCCTCTCAACAGCTTGGGTGTCTACTTTCCAAAATGGGGTCATTTGGGGGGGTTTTGTGGTATCTTGACATTTCAGGACCTCCTAAACCGTTATAGGTAGTGAGCAAATGCAATGAAAAATGTAGGCCCTCTGAAATTCTGATGGTGGGGATTGGTTTTCGGGGTCCCGTACACAGCTAGGCTCCCAAAAAGTCTCACATATGTGGTATCCCTGTACTCAGGAGAAGCAGCAGAATATATTTTGGGGTGTAATTACACATATACCCATGGCATGTGTGAGCAATATATCATTTCAATGACAACTTTGTGTGTAAAAAAAAAAAAAAAAAAAAAAAAAATTTTTTTTTTAGTCCTTTTTCAAACACCTGTGACAAAAAAAATGAAATATTCAATGAGCTCAACATGCCTCTCAGGACATTCCTTAGGATGTCTACTTTCTAAAAAGTGGTAATTTGGGGGGGGGTTGTACTATCCTGTTATTTTAGCACTTCATGAAATGAGATAGGCAGTCAGAAATTAAAGCTGCGTAAATTCCAGTATTTACACCATAGTTTGTAGGCGCTATAACTTTTGCGCAAACCAATAAAAATACGCTCATTGAGATTTTTTTTTGTCAGACATGTAGCTAAATACATTTTGGCCAAAATATGACATAAATTGAGTGTATTGGATATTTTTTAAAAGACAAAGTTGAAAATGTCATTTTTATTTCTCAAAATTTTCGCTCTTTTTTTTTTTTTATTAATGTCGCAAAAAAATAAAAAGCGCAGAGGTGATCAAATACCACCAAAAGAAAGCTCTGTTTGTGGGAAAAAAAGGACGTAAATTTTGTTTGGGTACAGCATTGCATGACCACGCAATTGTCAGTTTAAGTCGCGCAGTGCCAAGTTGAAAAAAGGGCTTTGGTCTTTGAGCAGCCAAATCCTCCGGGGCTTAAGTGGTTAAGCTCAGTAGGGATGGTGATTTATCAAAGGTGTCTTGACAGAAGCAAGCCTGCTTTTTCAGATTCCAAACAGGAAACGTGGATATGTTCATGATGTAACTTGGTGTGTGGGTTTGCGTTTTTGTAACCACCTAATTTTGTTTGTTTTTTACCCTCATGCTATTGTTTTTTTTTCTCACAGGTAAAACTCTTCTTGCACAAACTTTAGCAAAATGCTTGGATGTCCCCTTTGCTATTTGTGACTGTACCACTCTGACACAAGCTGGATATGTAGGAGAGGACATTGAGTCTGTGGTTGCCAAACTACTGCAGGATGCAAATTACAATGTGGATAAAGCTCAGCAAGGTCTGTTGGGTTTATTTTACAACTGAACATTTCAGATAGCGATTGATATTTTTAGAACCTTTACATGGAGTGGTCTAATATTGGTTATATGCTTCCCTACTTTTATATATTTGAGTGCATGTGAAGATCAACTGGGAGTATCTTGGCAACATCCTAGCAACGGGACAGGATGGGATGATGCCACCTCCTGGGAGTTTTTCTGCCAGGCTCCCAGTGGTATTTAAATAGCCTACCCCTATAACAAGGGCTTTATTTAACATTGGTCATGGCTGTACAGTTTGTGTTTTTTTTTTTTTTTTTATGTATAGATTTCCATTACCTTCTTTGTTTTCCCGAATATAAGATTAGGTCTTATTTTGATTACAAAAACACACTAGGGCTTATTTTCAGGGGATGTCTTATTTATTTATGGTATGTACAATGACTATGTTAAAGTGGTTATAACCCCCCAAAAAAGTGTGTGTATATTTTATATTATATATATATATATATATATATATATATATATATATATATATATATATATATATATATATATATATATATATTAAAAAAGAATAGCGCACACATGCAAAAGAAATTATTACCAAATTTTCAAGACAATCCATAAATAAAAATGGGGATTTGGTCCCACCATATGGCCATATAGTGCTCAAGCCCACCACTGCGTCAAAGTACCCCATTATCAGTGGGTCCTACACTATCCATGAAAGAGAGATGAATCCAGCCTTTCTAACCCTTGGAGATAATACTCCTTGCTGGGAAAGATGTGCAAATGCACTACAGGGGACTCCTCCTATATCCACTTGATGGTGGACACTGATAAGAGTACAGGTGTGTGTGGGGGGTGGGTGAGGGTTGCTCAACCTCCTATCTATATATATATATATATATATATATATATATATATATATATATATATATATATATATATATATATATATATATATATATATATATATATATATATATATATATTATATATATCTGTGTCTCTGAGGATGTCTGTGTCTATCATAAAAGTGAGTACACCCCTCACATTTTTGTAAATATTTTTATATCTTTTCATGTGACAACACTGAAGAAATGGCACTTTGCTACAATGTAAAGCAGCTTGTATAACAGTGTAAATGTGCTGTCCCCTCAAAATTAACTCCACACTCAGCCATTAATGTCTAAACAAAAGTGAGTAGACCCCTAAGGGAAATGTCTTAATTTGGCCCAAAGTGTCAATATTTTGTGTGGCCACCATTATTTTCCAGCACTGCCTTAACCCTCTTGGGCATGGAGTTCACCAGAGCTTCACAGGTTGCCACTGGAGTCCTCTTCCACTCCTCCATGATGACATCACAGAGCTGGTGGATATTAGAGACCTTGCGCTCCTCCACCTTCCGTTTGCGGATACCCCAAAGATGCGCAATAGGGTTTAGGTCTGGAGACATGCTTGGCCAGTCCATCACCTTTACCCTCAGCTTCTTTAGCAAGGCAGTGGTCGTCTTGGAGGTGTGCTTGAGGTCATTATCCTGTTGGAATACTGCACTGCGGCCCAGTCTCCAGTATGTCACAGTACATGTTGGCATTCATGGTTCCCTCAATGAACTGTAGCTCCTCAGTGCCGACAGCACTCATGCAGCCCCAGACCATGACACTCCCACCACCATGCTTGACTGTTGCCAAGACACACTTGTCTTTGTACTCCTCACCTGGTTGCCGCCACACACGCTTGACACCATCTGAACCAAATAAGTTTATCTTGGTCTCTCCGGACCACAGGACATGGTTCCAGTAATCCATGTCCTTAGTCTGCTTGTCTTCAGCAAACTGTTTGTGGGCTTTCTTGTGCATCATCTTTAGAAGAGGCTTCCTTCTGGGATGACAGCCATGCAGACCAATTTGATGCAGTGTGTGGCGTATGGTCTGAGCACTGAGAGGCTGACCCCTCACCTCTTCAACCTTTGAAGCAATGCTGGCAGCACTCATACGTCTATTTCCTAAAGACAACCTCTGGATATGACGCTGAGCACGTGCACTCAACTTCTTTGGTCGACTATGGCGAGGCCTGTTCTGAGTGGAACCTGTCCTGTTAAACCACTGTATGGTCTTGGCCACCATGCTGCAGCTCAGTTTCAGGCTCTTGGCAATCTTCTTAGCCTAGGCCATTTTTATGTAGAGCAACAATTCTTTTTTCAGATCCTCAGAGTTCTTTGCCATGAGGTGCCATGTTGAACTTCCAGTGACCAGTATGAGAGAGTGAGAGCGATAACACCAAATTTAACACACCTGCTCCCCATTCACACCTGAGACCTTGTAACACTAACAAGTCACATGACACCGGGGAGGGAAAATGGCTAATTGGGCCCAATTTTAACTTTTTTATCTAGGGGTGTACTCACTTTTGTTGCCAGCGGTTTAGACATTAATGGCTGTGTTGAGTTATTTTGAGGGGACAGCAAATGTACACTGTTATACAAGCTGTACACTCACTACTTTACATTGTAGCAAAGTGTCATTTCTTCAGTGTCACATAAAAATATATAATAAAATATTTACAAAAATGTGAGGGGTGTACTCATTTGTGAGATTGTGTGTGTTTATTTTCAGGAAAACATGATACTTAAGTCATGGTTTGATAAAGGGTACTGCACTTTTTTTTTTTTTTTTTTTTTTTTTTGCTTTCGTTTTTGTATGGAGTTCTTTTCTGACCTGGGAAGACCAGTTTGTATTGTATCAAATATATATATAAATTAGTGTATGTATTGTATAGAAACGATGGAATAAAACCAAAGCAAAAAATGTTTTTTACAGGAAAGAAAATATTCTGGATTAATTTTTTCAAATTTCTTCTCAGGTATTGTCTTTTTAGACGAAGTTGACAAAATTGGTAGTGTTCCTGGCATTCACCAGCTGAGAGATGTAGGGGGAGAAGGTGTGCAGCAGGTAAGACACTGCAACTATTTCCTGTGTAGCGCATGTGGAAGAATGAACAGCTCTACTTCTAGCAAATAATATTGCCGTAGAAAACTCTTTGTATGTGAATGAAACGTTGCCTGTTTTCTTGCAGGGCTTGCTAAAACTGCTGGAAGGAACTATTGTGAACGTCCCTGAAAAAAATTCAAGAAAGCTGCGAGGTGAAACAGTACAAGTGGATACAACAAACATTCTCTTTGTATCTTCTGGAGCCTTTAATGGCTTGGACAGGATAATTAGTAGGAGGAAGAATGAAAAGGTTTGGTCATAACTTAAAATGTTAATTTGCATGACCTTACTATTTTATGTAATATGTTGCAGAAGCACTGTGGCTTGCCGTGTTGTCTTTTTTTTTTTTTTTTTTTTTTTATGATTTAACATTATTGAAAGTAAATCCCAAATTTTGTGTTGTCCCCAGAAAAGTAATAGAGGGGAAATCTTCCAATGGGGACAATATTTTTGGTGACTCATGGGGGGGGCCCCAAGGGTTTCCCTTTGCAAGGATTTAATTTTCCTTCCTGTTTTGGTTATGGGACAGCAAGTGAAGGGAAATCTCTGCAATGGTATACAGATGGCAAAAAATCTGACCAGGATTATAACCCTCCCTTACGCTATCCAAAATTGGGGGGTTTGTTCATAGTTCTACTTTGACCTCTACAGCGCAGTCGCACATTTTCAGGAGGGAGTCTATTGACGACATCCTGTGATCGCCCTGCGTTGTGCATCCGCAGTGATCTGTGTCCAATCACAGCTGGTCAGTGTAAACAGGAGTCACTGTTTTATTGGGCCGATAAGAGGCAGTCAACACAGGGGACATGTACACTGATAATCAGGGCACTGATCATCAGTGTTGTCTCATTGGTGTGTATATGTGTGTGTGTGTGTATATGTATATGTATGTATGTATATATATATATATATATATATATATATATATATATATATATATATATATATATATATATATATATATATATATATATATAAGCGGCAACAGTTTACTTTGCAATATAAAAGGGAGACTATATACGGTTGCGGTATAAATTAAAATTCAAGCTCCTTAAGAGAGCCCTGCTCAGGAGAGCTTACAATCGAATAGGGAGGGGCAGGTGGTACAAAACAATGTGACTGTGGAGAATGAGCTGATGGAAGTGGTAAAAGATTAGCTGGAGGAGTAATAGCTTTCCTGAAGAGATGTGTTTTCAGGGATTGCCTGAAGGCAGACAGACTGAGGTAGAGAGTTCCAGAGGATGGTAGAGGCTTTGGGGAAGTCCTGGAGGCGAGCGTGGGAGGAGGAAACAAGGGAGCTTGAGAACAGGAGGTCTTGTAAAGAGCGGAGACGACGGTTTGGGTAATATTTGGAGACAAGATTGGTGATGTTGGCTCGGGGCAGAGTTGTGAATGGCTTTTTTTTTTTTTTTTACACACGTGTGTGTGTGTGTGTGTGTGTGTATATGTATGTATGTGTGTGTGTATATATATATATATATATATATATATATATATATATATATATATATATATATATATATATATATATATATATATATATATATATATATATATATATATATATATATAGTGTGATCGAACGATATCGTGTTTTTGTTTTTTTTTTTAATACCGATATTTTGGTCATTGGATATCGGAATATCGGCTGATGTTTTCGGACTTTAAAATTATTATTATTTTTTTATTTTTTAGGTTCTCCTTCTGAAGGGAGTTCGGGCTCTAAAAGACCCCAAACCCCTCCTCGGCACTGAAAAGCATTCAAAACGCCAAGTTGGCGGTTTTGAATGCTGTCATTTTTTTTAATTCGGCGCCAAGTACCCGGAAATGTCATGACATCACTTCCTGTTTTTTTACATGGAGACCCGGGTCTTCTCTTCGGCGGTGGAGGTAGTATGCCCGGGTCTCCCGGGGGGATGGGAGACCCGGGCGAGCCGCGGGGGGACGTCCCCTCCCGCTCCTTGTAATGACAGCCGAGCGGCTTCTCAGCCCCATCGGTGTCATTACAAGTCAGGCGACCGTCGGCTATGGACGCCGGTACCGGGGTGATGCCTCTAGCTGCAGGCATTACTCCGGTACAAGCACTTTCCCTAAATATCGGTAACCTCAGGGGCCGATTCCGATATATCTGGAAAAGTACATATCGGCCCCCGATATATCGGTGTTGCCAATAATCGATCGATCTCTATGTATGTATTTTTTTTTTCTTTAAACCTGTCATACTTACCTGCTCTGTGCAGTGGTTGAGCACAGAGCAGCCCAGATTCTCCTCTTCTTGGACCCCTGCTGGTGTTCAGGCTCACACGAGTGAGGGCTTAATCCCGAGCCACGCTCTGTGTTGCCCAATGACACACGGAACATGGCTCAGCTAGTGTATGGTGTATGTATCACACATTAAGCCTGTAGACTGAGGGTGTAGTTAGAAGTAATGGAATACAAGAATTGTTTTATGATACTTGCAGCTTTTTCTCAGGCAGTTGCTACCGATTGTACGAACAAGTGGCAACCACTGCAATCTATAACTGAATTTTACAGTAAGGTGCACGTGAAAGGGCAACAGGGACACAGTTGCTACTGATGTTGGTTTTTTTTCACACTCTAAGAAGCAGGCAAACTTGAATTGGCATTGTTTTTTTTTTTTTTTTCAAGTTCACATACCTTTAGCAGAGGTCAGTCATTTTCCACAGTGTTTACATAATGCTGGCCATAGCCCTGCTGTCAGCATTTTTCATGTCGGAGACGCTGACTACAGTGTCGTCCCCTGAATTCACTGATGTTATGGGAGTTGTTTTTTTTTTTTTTCTCCCTACCAGTTCTGATGTGAATAGAGTTCTCTGCTTCCCATGAGTTAAGTTGTAGTTGATTGAATCAGATGTTTGTATTATTCTTTAAACAGTTGAGGTTATTTTTAATTTTAACTTTGTAAAACCGTTCATCAGTAAGCAGATTGAGCAGCAGCTGCAGCTTGAGCTTTTTTATCTTAATACATTCTTTGCAATAAGATAAAAAGTCATCTGTGTGCAGCAGCCTCCCCAGCACCCTTGTGCCCCCTCTGTCCAGCGATGTCTGGGACTCTCCTGATTGGCTGAGATAGTCAGTGAATCAATTGGGGGAGGGGGTGGGGCTGAATGGAGACTTGGAGCTGTGGCTCGGGTGCCCCCATAGCAAGCTGCTTGCTGTAAGGGGCACTCAATAGGAGGGAGGAGCCAGGAGCTGGAACAAGGGACCTGAGAACAGGAGGATCCGGGCTGCTCTGTGCTAAACCAACTGCACAGAGGAGGTAAGTATAACAGGTTTTTTATTTAATAAAAAAAAAAGAGACTTTACAATCACTTAAAGGACTGGTAACCTAAAACATGATTGTGTGTGTTTGTTTTTTTCCTGAATCTGACATCTTGATATGTATAAGGAATGAAGTGAATTCTCTCAACAGGGGCACACCATGAGCAATAAAAAAAAAAAAAAAAAAAAACCAGACCAAGTCTCTAAAGAGGAGCTTTATTCTCTCTCCCTCTTATAAATGGTCTCCAGTCTTCTGGAACCTGTAATGTGTCCCAGAAGTCTACGGATGAAGGGGGAATTGCCTAGGCGATCTAGGTGGAAGTGGGAACAGGTACCTGTCTAAACCAGGTACTCTCTCCTCCCCAGAAAAACCAAGTGCCAAATATTAGAGGTGGGGGCAAACAAGGAAAACTTCCACTTTTGAGTGAAATTAAGTCTTAAAGCAGTTTAAAAAAAAAAAAATTTGCATATCACTTGACTATAAAAGTGATCCCTCCGGCGGTGCGGTCACTGCTGACATGTTGTCTTCTGGGTTCACGGTCTCCAGCTGTTTGAATGTCCCAGCCGCAATGTCACTACTGCGCTTGCACACAGAAGCCATGATCACGGCACAGTTCTGACTGGGCGGCACACTCGAGTGTGGCCTCCATTGAGAGTACAGTGCACACGTCTTGGTGACATTACCGGCTGCTACAGATGTGAATATCGACCTAAACTGTGCACATTTGGGAGTATTTCACTGTATCTACAGGTGAGCTTGATTATTATAAGCTTTACCTGTAGGTACAAGTGATCAAGCGGCTTTTATGAGTGCAAAATTACAAAACAAAAATGAACTTTTGGTTTAAAGAATTCCAGCTGTAGTAGATTTTTACATAGCTACAGTGGTCTACCTTGGACCAATGTAACTATGTATATGTACTACCTGGCCGATGCCCCTGGAATGTAGAAATCCCTGTATAGATACCTCTACTTCTGATTTCCTCTTGCTTCCAGCTCTGATGCTGAGTGGCTAAATTAATGCAAGTTTTTTCCGATTTACACAAGGTGGACCTCACGCTCCACCTTGTCCAATCAAACAGTTTTGCTTTCATTCATAAAATGCAAAGTATTCTCTGAAGGGCTCCCGTTCCGAGTAGCCAACCTCCGGTGTCCACAATGCATCAGGCCAACCACTCAGCACAGGACCCAGGAGCAAGTGGAAATCACTGGAGTAGTGATGATTTCCAGCTTCTGGGAAACATCGGCCAGATATGGTATATACACATTTACATGTAACTACATAAAAATCTATTGTGCCTGGAATGCTTTAAGCATAAAGGAGACTGGCTGAGGAACAAATGTCTGTGATTGGCATTCAATATTTTATCTTGTACATCAACCTCGCATATAGCAGTTTTTGTATGATGGGCTTGGTGTATTTACTGGTTTGTCCTTTGCGTGCAGATTATATAATGCATCCTTAAATAGCATTTCACAATCTTTGCTGTGTACATCAAGATCTAATCTCCTTGTTTCTTCTCTCACTTCAGTATCTGGGATTTGGCATCCCCTCTAACTTGGGTAAAGGACGGCGAGCGGCAGCAGCAGCTGACCAAGCGAATGCCAGCGCAGAATCTAACGCCGTGCAGGACATCGAGGAGAAAGACCGATTATTACGACATGTAGAGGCCAGGGACCTTATAGAGTTTGGCATGATCCCGGAGTTTGTGGGACGTCTTCCCGTAGTGGTACCACTTCATAGCCTTGACGAGGAGACCCTCGTGCGCATTCTTACAGAACCCAGAAATGCTGTTGTTCCACAATATCAAGCTCTGTTCAGCATGGATAAGGTTTGTTTTTATTTTAGGACCTATAGCAGCGGTGTCCAACTCAAATTTCATCGCGGGCTGCATCAGCATTATGGTTGCCCTCAAAGGGCCGGTTAGATCTGTAAGATTATATGTCCAGAGCACCCTACGCCCCCTTACATGAGATGTCAAGAGCCCCTCACCATCATAAGTCAAGAGTCACCCACCCTTTCTTACATCACAATGCACCCCTTTACCTTATGCTACTGCCAGGAAGAAGATGCGCAGCCGCAGGAGAGGTGCGAGGGCCAAATTAAATGGCCTGGATGGCCGCATTTGGCCCGCGGGCCTTGTGTTTGACACCTGTGACCTATAGGGTCAGCTGTCGGGACTCTATAGCAATTGCAGTTTTTTTTTTTTTGCCTGTGTAGGTTGTTTTTAGAAATGGTTGCATGCCAGCTCTTTGCAACTAACTGCACTTATCTGTGGCTTAAAAGAAAGGAAACTCTGTACTTGCTGCTGGTTATTGACAAAAGCAAGGCTAGGTGTCCTCAAAACTTTTGCCCACTGGTTGGTTACTGGCCTCTTCCTTTTTTTATTTTTTTTCCCCTCCCCCTCTTAGCTTGCTGAATGAACAGTAATAAGAGTAGCCTTAAGCTGGCCATACAGTAGCAGATTTTCTTTCCTGTAACTAAAGTCAGTGTTAAGAATGGGGGAACCCCTCCCGTGGAGCCATTGTGTTTTCCGGACAGAGGAAGCCACCCCTGCCGAGAGATTACAGTGATTACTGCTAGCGGCTAAAATTGCAATAATCGCATGTATAATCGGACAGGCTGGTTGTACCTAAGTTGATTGATTGATCTTGGGTACGTTCAGCCTGCCCATACATGGTTCGAAACTCGGTCCTTGCTGGACCGGCCGAGATTCAAATCCTTCATGCCCAGCTTTACAGCCACCCCTGCTAATCTTACTATAGTAAAATTTTGTGTCTGCAGATGTCCCAGGTGTGGCATTTATCCAGCCAGGGGTCAGTAAAACAATAGAAACATGTTGTGGCCTGCACTGTAACTCAATGCTAGATGAAGTAGTAGCTGTAATTGTAAGACTAAGGCAAACCATAGATCTTCTTTTTTTTTTTTTTTTCCCCCTTTCTTTCCTGTAACCACGGGTTGCAGGAAATGGCTCAATTCCCCCATCAACACTGACTGTGTTGATGGGGGAATTGAGCAATTTTCTTTCCTGCAACCAAAGGAGGGAAAAAAAATCCCACCTGCAGTGACACAATAATTACTGCAGACAGTTCTAGTCACCAGTAGTATTCACCTGCAAAAAAAATCCAACAGGTTGGTTGTACTTAAAGTCGATGGATGTATCTACTTTGGTACAACCAGCCCTCCCATAGATGGATTGAATCTTGGCTGATTCCTGCTGAGCTGGCGAAGTCTCGATCCATCTATGGCTGGCTTTACTGTCACTGCAGCTGTCCTACTTCAGTCAGCTTCGGATTGAGGCAGAAGCCTAATAGAGCACCCAGGCCATGTGACTTTGACCTACAGTATGTGCTGTAGTCTAGGGGTCCACAAAGTGAGCTTCTGCAACGTGTGCTGCAGTGTGACAGTGAAATCCTATCTTCTACTAGCTGATCACATATAAAATTGGGGCTTTTTTTGTGGGCAAACTATATGCAAGCCAGAAACTCTAGCAATTCCCTCCCTGTTTAGCCAGCCTCACCTGCAAAGCCATATATGAGCTCACTTGTAATGGCAACAATGAAAATAAAAATTGACAAAAAAGAGTCCAGAATATTCTACCAACAGCCAGCCTATGATTGTAAGGCAGGAGTCATTTGTCTTGTATGCTGGGAGTTGGTGGCTGTGTTTTTAACCAGTTGCCGACCACCCGCCGCAGTTTTACTGTGGCAAGGTGGCTCGGCTGCGAAAACCGACATGTCGGTCGCGCATTGGGGGTAGGGGGGGGCGCGAGTGGTAGTGGTAGTTTAGTGGCAGTCCCAAATAGGTTTAGATTACCTGCCATATATCCCCTTATAAAGATTTAACCCCTTTATTGCCCTGTCAGTGTGTCCCTATTATAATGTACAGTTCTTTTTTTTTTTTTCTGATCACTGTATTAGTGTCACAGGTGATATCAGTTAGCGTTGGCATCAATCCAGGACCGCGTCAGATTGCCTGCCGCATATTTAGTAATTTTAACCCTTTGCCAGTGACACACTCTAACACCTCCATTACTAGTAAAGTGTCTGAACGGATCAATAGCTTTGATCAGAAATATATTAGCGTCCCCAATAGTTTAGTATAGTGTTCCCAAAACACAGCGTTAGCAGGATCAGCCTTGACACCTGCCAGCACCTGCGTTTAGCCCATCCCCCAAGAAGTGCAGTATCAGCAGATTACTGTCACTTCCAATACACGGCACATTAAACCGCAGTGCTAGCAGAGTCAGGCCTGATCTCTGCTAGCACTAGTAGTTACATTTTTTTCGTAGCGGTTCGGACAGTCCTTGACAACCAGGTGCTTTTTTTTACCTGTGAGCCACACTAGGTACCTATAAATTTATTGGCCAAAATGTCTAAACAGAGGTACATTAGTGAAGAGGCCTACAGGATGCTGAGCATGACAGATGAGAGCGATGGGGAAGCCTCAGTACTCGAACCTGTAGAGAGCAGCGGCGTACCTGACCCCGTTCTTCTGTTGCTGAGGTGCAACAGTCGCAAGGGTTCTGGATGCAGCTGTGTCGGTACTAGTGCCGCTCAACCTCCTGATGAACTGGCAAGCACCAGCAGCCTAGTACATCCTGGTTTTAGTCAAACCAGCACTGCAGTAACACTTGGTGACGTGGCGAGTCCCAGAAGTGCATCTCAAGCTGGTGCAGTGGCTAGCACAAGTCGTGTCCCCGCAGCCACCGAGAATTCAAAGACAGGCCCGTATAGCCCATAGTTCCCTCCCTGATGCGATTGCAAATCCTGATCGGGACCCACCACTTCTGTAGCTCCCATACTCTGTTAGATGGCTGTCTCATTTTGACAGAACCTAGCCTGGAACATTTACTTTTTAAAAAGTTGCCAAAAATAGTTGTTTTTGAGTTCATTTTCTGTTCTTACTGTTTACTTTACTGTACTTTATCATGTGTTGCTATACCGTAATGTTTTACTGTTACTGTTTTTCATTGTTAACCATAGTTTACTTTGCTGATACCACCATTTTACTGTTTTTTACTGCACTGTATACTATTATATTATGTTTTGTTACTGTGTTTTATTGTTAACCATTGTTTGCTGTGCAGGTACGCTCATCAGCTGCAGCACTGATTCGTTTATTCTGACAGCAACAGCTATTGCTCTCCGCATATATACGTAAATCAAAGATTGCAGCGCTTTAGGAGGTTAATTTCACCACCTCCGCTAAAAAAAGAGCATGTATTGTGAAGCATAGGGGATGGAGTGGACACAGGGTGGATCTCCCCTATGCCCCGCCATATATTTTTTGAAAAATTCTTTTTATTGATTTTTAAAGAAAGAACAGAGTAACACAAACAGACATACACAGCAGCCAAAAAAGGCAGACAATAACCCAACAACAACCCCCCCCCCCCCCCACCCACCCCAAAACGACCACCAGCACCCTGAGAAGACCAGGAGCGACGAGGTCAGGGGGTCAGCGCAGGCCACCGTCCAAGGACAGCACGACCTACCACCGGCCTCCGGAGTAAACAACCTTCGGTCCCTTCTCATAAACACACCATATCTCCCCCCTACCCGGGATCAAAACATGTCAATTCAACATTAAAGAGACCCAGTATCTGGCTGTTCTTGCAGGACTACAAAGCTAGAAGACAAGATAGCATAAGTACACTTCTATAGAGCGTTCAATCCACCAGCTTCATAACAGTTACACAATATGCCGTTCAGCCCACAGTGTCTGAGGAATCCACCCACGCCCTCCAAACCTTGTCAAATTTTTTCGGGCAACCTCGTGAGACATAGGTGGCTTTGTAGAGGGGTAGCATTGCATTCACTAGGCCTTTCCAGAACAGTAAGGATGGCGGGGAAACCTTCTTCCAATGTAGTAAAATAGCCTTTTTGGCATAGAATAGAAGAACGCTCAGCAAAGTCCTGTGTGCCACCGAGGGGACCACCTCCTCCACCAAACCCAGCAAACAGACTCGCTGGGTTCGCGGAATCGGAGTCAGCAGCACCTCGGCGAGACAGGACGTCACTGCAGTCCAAAACTGCTGAATTTGGCCACAGCCCCAAAAAATGTGAGTTGCATCTGCGGGGGAAGCGGAACAACGCCAACACTCCGCAGACGAAGTCGGGAAGATTCTGGCTAGACGGGCCGGAGTATAGTAAATCCTGTGGAGGAATTTAAATTGAATCAGCTTGTCCCTAGCAGCCACTAAATATTTGAAAGGCTCCGTCCATACATCATCCCAGTCCTCCCCCTGTAGGTCCGGCACCTCAGCCGTCCATTTTTCCCTACATCTAACTATGCCAGGGGGTGTAAGTCGGAACATATCCTTGTACACAGTGGAGAGAGTTTTGAGTGTGGTATCACAGGTCAATACGCATTCTAAGTCCGAAGGAGACAGCTCTACAGAGGATGAGGCAAATTGGGCCTGAAAGGCATGACGCAATTGGAGGTATCTGAATATAAAGCCACTAGGCAGGTCGAATTTCTCCCGCAAACGGTCAAACGGCAAGAGAGCCCCCGCCGCTGTTATATCACCCAAGGTTTTTATACCCCGTGTCGCCCACAACATCAAATCAGGTAAGTGACGAAAATGGGGAAAGGTAGGGTTCATCCACAACGGCTCGGAAGGGGAGGATCCAACATAACTGGGGCATGTCAATTTCAATGACTGGGCCCAAGCCCTAACAGTCGCCCTCATGGAGAGCGTTAAAGGGAGATCTGAGCCCAGACCCCTAAACAGCGCCAACCTAAGGGTTTCGAAGGAGCCCAGGTGGGCCGCCTCTAAGATTGTTGCCGAATCCTCCCCGTCCGCCCGCAGCCAGCGCCGCGCAAACACCATCTGTCCTGCCAAATAATACTTGCGCCAATCGGGCAGTGCCAGGCCTCCATTACCCCACGGTTCCTGGAGGGCCCGAAGGCCAATCCTGGGAACCCCGGGCGACCAGAGGAATGAACAGACGAGGCTGTCCAACTTCCGGAAAAAGGTCAGTGGTACCCATAGCGGAGAATTGCGGAGGAAATATAAGACTACAGGCAGAAATTTCATCTTAAGGACACTAATACGACCTAATAAGGAAAGTTGTAGACGCTTCCAAGCTTGGATATTTTGTTGGAGTTTAGGCAATAGAGGAGCCAGATTCAACGAGAAATAATCCTGGGGACGCCTAGTTATCTTGATCCCCAAGTAGGTGAAGCTATCCACCCAGCGAAGAGGCAGGTCCCCGGCCGCAGCAGGTCGAGCACCGTCATCGAGAGGCAAAATGGAGGACTTACTCCAGTTAACGCGAAGCCCTGAGCACCTGCCAAAATCATTCAGGATGGACAGGGCCGCTCTCAAGGAGGGACCCGGATCCTCCAGGAACAACAGCATGTCATCGGCATATAACGCCAGACATTCTTTAATAGAGCCGACTTTAATCGACCCCACGGCCGGGGAGCTGCGCAGTGCGGTCGCGATGGGTTCAAGGGTAAGGGCAAACAGGAATGGGGAAAGGGGACACCCCTGCCTCGTCCCCCTCCCCACCCGGAAATATGGAGAAGTGAGATAGCCCAATCGTATGGCTGTTCTAGGGCTTGCGTAAAGGAGTCGGATCCAGGTCTTGAATTTGGGTCCGAACCCCATACGATCCAGCGTCTTGTGCATAAAGGCCCAGTCGACCGAATCAAAGGCCTTCTCAAAGTCGATTGAGACCACCACCCGCTGCCCCGACACCTCCCCAGGAATTTGAAGATGGGTGAACAATCGCCAAATGTTAGTGTCCACAGATTTACCCGGCATAAAGCCCGTTTGATCCGGGTCTATCAATGAGTGAATAACCCCAGCCAAACGAGTGGCCAGGACCTTCGTCAGGATTTTAAGGTCCATATTTAAAAGGGCGATAGGGCGATACAAGGAGCAGTCCAGGGGGTCCTTACCCGGTTTCTGAAGCAGCACCATATAGGCATCCATCATGGAGGGAGGAAGTTCCTCCACCTCCAAACAGTGCTGCAACAGAGAGCTAAGTCTAGGCGCTAAATGTTCGGAATATTGTTTGTAAAAGTCAGCAGGGAAACCGTCAGGACCCGGGGCCTTATGTGGTGGGAAGGCCGCAATGGCTCTTGCCACCTCTAAAGTTGTTATCGGAGCATCCATGAGGGCGCTATCCTCCGCCGACAAGGATGGCAAGTCAACTCCCTCCAGGAGGGCATCCGCGTGCACAGAGTCACTATCCGGTAGCGGGGCGTACAGGGCCTCAAAATAGTCAGTAAATGTCTCCAGAATGTCACGAGGATCCGACCTGAGCACACCCCCAGCGGCCCTAATAAGCGGGATATTAACTGGCGGCTGCTGGTCAGCCACCAGCAGTGCCAGGAACTTGCCATTCTTATCGCCCTGTGCGAATATAGAAGCCCGTAGATTGTTAGCTTCTGTATGAGCAAGATCAGAGACGTGAAGAGAGAGAAGGCGTCTCGCCTCCAGCAATGCAGCATAGCTGGAATCAGACGGCAAGGCCGCGTTCTCCTCCGCACGTCTCCGCTCCTCCTCCTGTAACATCCTCACCTCCTCATTGTGATCTTTCCTAGCGGATTTAATGGCCGATATACACTCTCCCCTCGCCACTGACTTAAATGCCTCCCACACCACTCTCTGATCAGCTGAGTCCACATTTTCTGGCCAATATGACTGAATCGACTTTTCAAGGCGGGAAGCGACCTGATCCTGTTGGAGCCAGCCCGCAGCCAGGCGCCAACCCCGCACTCCAGCCCCCAATTGGAGGTTCACTGTCAAGAGTAGCGGGTTGTGATCAGACACTCCCCCGGCCCTGTATTCCGAGGCAGTCAAAAGGGATTGCATTCTGGCAGTACCAAACGCCAGATCTATGCGAGCAGAGGAACGATGAGCGGTGGACAGGTGAGAGTATTCCCTCAAGAGCGGATGCTTCCATCTCCAAAGTTCAGTCAAGCCCACCGTGGAAGCCCAGGTGAGCAGATCCACCGAGGGCGGTCTATTGGGGTTGGAAGTATCCAAGGCAGCATCCAGGATGGCATTAAAATCACCCATGAACAGTACAGGTAAATGCATATATTCAGCCAACTTATCAGTTAAATCATATAGCAGTTGTATCTGAAAAGGTGGAGGCACATAAACAGCGACCAACAGCATGGTAACAGAGTACATATCCAAAAGCACAGCCACGTATCTGCCCCCTGGATCGGAGATCACCCGCTGGATCGAACATGGGATAGATTTACTAATGAGAATGGAGACCCCTCTAGCATAGGTGGAGTACGTGGCATGAAATGCCCTTTGTATCCACGGCCTACGGAGAGCCAAAATCAAGTTCCCATCAAGGTGGGTCTCCTGCAGGAGGATGACATGTGGCTTAATGAGCTTTAAATACTGAAAGACACTGGCACGTTTGAACTTATTGTTCAGGCCCCTCACATTCCATGAGAGAAGTTTTATATTGTCAGCCATGGGAATCGAGAAAAAAATTACACAGAGCCCAGGTAAGTAAGGGCTATGGGCAGGATGAAAAAAAAAAGGGACCCATAAATCACCCCCTCAAAATATACATGAGCAAACAAAAACAGGTGCTGGTGCAGAACTCCCCATGCCATTATACCAGAACAACCCCCCCAACAAACAAAGAAAAAGGGAAAGTTGAACAAAAACGAGCTTTCCCAAAACATGAAAAACGTAGCCTGGTATGCGGCTTCAATCCCAAACTGCCCAAAAAAAAACAGTGACGCACGTCAGTTCTCCAATGTGAGCAACAGTCCGGTATAGAAGATGTTCTTACAGTTCCGATGGAGTCTCTGAGACCGGATCACCCGGTGTGCAAGGAGGGCGCCACGACACACCCCTCCTCCAATAACCAGTCTCCAGATAGCAGGATAGGGAACCCCAAAAGTAGACATTCCTAAACCAGCAACAAGCCGTAGACATCCAGAAGGAATGGTATACACGCCATATATTTTTAACACTTTTCTTTGACAGAGATATCTTCATCCACATTGATCAATGCGTATGGAAGAATCTCCTATTTTTTTTTTTTTTTTTTTTTTGCGGGACTGCAACATTGCGGCGGACAGATAGACCCCTTACTGACATTTTTGGGTGGACCAGTGACATTATTTCAGTAATCAGTGCTAGAAATATGCAATTACTGTAATAACACTGGCAGGGAAGGGGGTAAGCCAGGGGCGATCAAAGGGTTAAATGTATGCTTAGGGGGTGTTTTATAACTGTGCGGGGGGGGGGGTGGGCTTGTGGAATCCACACTGAGATCTGGGATCTTAAATGTGAGAAACACAGGTGCTCTCAATTCCAGAGAAAACAATGGTCTGCTGTGTTTTCAACAGCAGGCCCGCCGTTCTCTCTCCACGGGGAGCGATCGCGGATACCCGGTGTCAATCGTGAATCGGCTTCCTTGCTGGCGCATGTGCTCCCAGGATCGCCGTACAGGTACGGCGATTCGCCCAGCCAGCCTGCCGCAGTATATATGCGGCTAGCGGTTAATAGCATGTAAGACAGCTGTACTACCCGCGGTTTGCATGCGAAGTCTAGGAAATGACGTCTCTGGAATTCTCTGCCACCTAATGCATTTTGCTTCCTGGGCGAAGCGAAATTAATTGGGTGACGTCATTTCCTGGACTTGGAACGCAAATTGGAATACTTCTGTTTTTTATTGCTGTCTGTGCCCCTGATTTGGAAATATATTTTTTGTCCCTCTTACTGTTATTTAAAAGTAAAAGGAAATCCCAAATGTATGGGTTGACCCCAGAAGAGGAAAAGAGGGGGGAAATCTTTCAGTGGGAACACTAGTTCTGATAAGTTCTGGGGAAAGTCCTGCCCCTACAAAGGGGTTCTATTCGAACTGTCCCTTAAGCTAGCCAAAATAAAATATTAAAAAGGTGTGCCTTCTTAGTTTTACCAGTGTAACTTTGGAATAAATTTTTGCTGTGTTTAAATTTAAAATTTTTGTTTCCATTTTGCAGTGTGAGTTGAATGTTACCGAAGGTGCTCTGAGAGCGATCGCTAGACTGGCTTTGGAACGAAAAACTGGTGCTAGAGGACTCCGGTCAATCATGGTGAGCTGAATTCTTCTGCAACTAACACATTTTCTCTTTTGTTCATGGATGGACACAGCTGCATATCTTCTTGACCCTTGGGTTTATGCTGCCCCCTGCAGGAGTAGGACACTAGGCGGAGAAAAGTTTGACTACATCTATAGGTCAGTCCCAGGAGGTATACTCCCACTTCCTGCTATAGGTCTTCAGTTTTTTTTTTCTGCCTAGTCAGGAGTGAGGACCTAGTTCCTAGCTGGGATATCTGGTCCTGGCATTTTTTCCTTTTTGAATGGAATTTTTTGCTGATTTTATTTCTGTTCCTGTGAGAACTACAATCAGCTGCTGGACTGGATATTCTAGATCATTGTCTCCCCAGTCCGGCCAGCGAGCACGACCCGACCCGACCTCAGCCCCCGCGCTAGGTCGGCTGCGACCTAGACCCACTGGACGGGAGCTGGCTGGCGAGTAAACTCCTTGCGAGGACGCATAGCCCTGGTCACATCCTTATTCGCAGCAAGCCTCTGGCCCACAGCACCCCCATTCCAAAATGGTGCGGTGGTCTGCCTGAAGTAGCGCCCGTCCGGTACCAAGGTGTGGTGAGAAGTGTTCCCCACCCCTTTTTGTTTTTTTCGGGTTGGACGTGGGCCCCTCCCTGGGTTGGTCGGACCCCCGAGCGCCCTTCCTTCTCCGCGGACCACCCCTCATTCACCCACCCCTAGTGCCCCCCCAGGAGGCTATGCCTGTTATGTTCGGGTGTCGAATGTGTGCTGGGGTCCCGGGGTGGGGGGGGGGGGGCGCAAAACATGTTTTTTTTTGGGGGGAGGGGTGGGTGGTCCTGGTGTCCAAATGTACCAGGGGGTCCCGTGAGCCGCATGGAGCTGTCATTTTGCCGTGGATGGCTGTTCTATCTATCGGCGGCCATGTGTGTAGTCTAGTGGCGATTTTCCTGTAGTTTCCCATTGCTATCACACCACGGCCATGTTTCTGAAGCCTATGGAGTGGTCAATTAGCTGGTGACCTCTAGTGTCAGTTCCTGAACTTTTTCTTTCTCTCTGATCGTTGCACGGCGTGCAGCCTGGCACTCTGTCCCTGTACCTGAGTAGGGTGTGGTGAGTCCTTGTGGGTGCTAAACAGCTCCCTCTTTCTGCTATAGTGGGACTTGTCGTGCTGCTGGTGCAGCGGTTGGGGGTACTTAACAGCAATTTTTTCAAAATTTTTGTTGGCGGTCCCCAGGTTAACCCATGGAGTCCCCCCGGTGCAGGTGTCTCCTCCTAACCCCCTCTCAGAGGCTGCAGGGCCCTTTGGGTCCCAGTCCGCTTTGTCTGCTATGACGGCGGTCCTGCAGTCACTAGTTTCCAAGGTAGATATGACCCTCCAAAAAAAGGACGAGCAAAAAGCGTCTTCCGCCTTCAACTGCATCGGTCTCCTCAGATTCGGAGGTTTATTTGGCTGCCACTGACGCAAGTCACCCTACTGGTTCTGCGTCCATGCACCCAGAGTGCTCTGATAATGAGGATTAATCCTCCTCCACTACAGCCGCACATTAAAAGGCGCTAATGGATGCACGGATTGCATCAATGCAGGAAACATTCAAATTGGAGGACACTGCTTCGGCTGCGCAGGTGCACTTTGGTACCCGCAGAGCCTCAAAGACCGCAAAGGTATTCCCCTTTCCCGCCTATTTCGACAGCATTGTCATGAGTCATTGGGGTGTCCCCAAAATGCACTGTCGGGGTACCTAAGCGTTTTTGCTAGAAGGTATCCTTTTGAGGAGTCCCTGTTAAAGAAACTGACAGTACCACCTAAGGTGAACCCTCGGGTTGCCAGGATGAACAAAGCCACCCTTCTCCCTGTGGAGGAGTTGATGTTGATTTTTTTTATTTTTTTAAGGACCCTTTTGACAAGAGATGAATCCCGGTTCCGATACCTTTTTACCATGGCTGGCTCCATTCTGCGGCTGGTGTTTGCCATAACCTTGGTTTCCCAGACCTTAACGGAATGGGCTAAGCTCCTGCGCCAGGATTTGGAAGGGGGTAGCCTCCTCCTGACCTGACGGAGCTGGTGGACCAGTTGGTCCTGGGGTTGCAGTATATCTGTGATGCCTCTCTGGACGCGTGACCCTTTGCCACATATGACTGAAATACTGGTCGGCGCACCAGGCTTCCAAAAAGGTATTGACTGATCTCCCCTTTGTAGGAGACTGCCTGTTGGGAGCTTCCATGGAGGAGATAATTAAGGGTCTTACAGGAGGGGAGAGTACTCTGCTTCCGCAAACTACCAGGAGCAAAGAGTCTCATCGCAAACCTTTCTTCTCGGCCCGTAAGCGGTCCTTTCGTCCCTCTGGATTTAAGGACCAGGGGTCAAAATCTGCCCATAACCCAGCAGAGGGTTCCAAGAGGCCCTGGGCTGGTAAGTCGAGAGCGGGTTCCTCCGGGACTGCAGACGAGCCCACTTCTG
Organism: Pelophylax lessonae; assembly: GCF_965119305.1. Classification (NCBI taxonomy): domain Eukaryota; kingdom Metazoa; phylum Chordata; class Amphibia; order Anura; family Ranidae; genus Pelophylax; species Pelophylax lessonae. The sequence goes on along the minus strand of NC_138771.1, from coordinate 23,269,020 downwards.
CCTGAAGGGGCACCCTCACCCGTATCTGGGGTGTGGGGACGTATTTTGCTTCTTTCCGGATCCATTGACCTCCTTGATTCAAGACAAATGGGTCCATGAGTTGATTTGGTCCAGTTACAAGATTGCGTTTCGATCCTTGCCTCCGGCAAGGTTCTTCCCTTGCAATGCTTCCAACCTGCGCTTGTCCCCAGATCGTCTACAAGGTCTTTTTGGGACAGTACAGGATCTGCTCTCACAAGGAGTCATTGTACCAGGTCTAGAATCGGATCGCTTTCAGGGGTTTTATTCAAACCTATTTACAGGAAGGAAAGCAAGGTCCGTCCAATCCTGGACCTCAAGGCCTTGAACTGCTTATGCAGGTTCAGAAATTTCGGATGGAGTCCATTCACACGGTAGGGGCATCCCTTCATCAAGGGGATTTTCTGGCCTCTACCGACATCCAGGGCGCTTACCTTCATATACCAATATATATGTCGGGCATCAGCGTTTCTTTCGCTTTGCCGTAGGCAAGGAGCACTACCTATTCCTGGCGTTACCCTTTTGGTCTCGCCTTCGGCTACTCGGGTGTTGACAAGTTTTGGCCCTGGTGTTGGCATTGCCTAGGCAGAAGGGGGATTGCGGTACTGAGGTACCTGGACGACCTCCTTCAGCGAGCAGAGTCTCCAAATGCCTTACAAAACAATCTGGACATTTTTGTTGCAAACTTTGCAAGAGCTCGGTTGGCAACTGAGTTTCCAAAAATCTGCTCTGGTTCCGTCCACCAAACTGGACTACGTGGGCCTGACCCTGGACTCTCCCTCAGTCCGGAGGAGAAACTCCAGAAGTTGCAGGATACGATTCGGCTCTTGTTGTCCAGCCAGCGGTCATCTCTCTGGACCTGCATACAGTTTGCTCAGTTCCATACCAGATCTCTGAAAAAGGAGTTTCTTGCCAAATGGAAAAATAATCCTCAGTCTCTATACAATCTGATCCTGTTCAGCTGGGGTACGGGAGGGTCCCTGAGCTGGTGGCTCTGCTCTCTGGGTCTTCGACAGGGAAAATCCTTCTCTCCCCCCCCCCTGTACTGGACGATGGTCACCACAGATGCCAGCCTGTCTGGGTGAGGAGGTGTCTTGGGCACGGATTGTGCTTGGGGGGCTTTGGATTCCGGAGTTCAGCTTGCCGATCAGTATCCTGGAAATTCGGGCAATCAGGCTTTGCCTGACCCAGTGGACGGATCGTCTGCATTGGCACCCAGTAAGGAGTCAATCGGACAATGCCACGGCCATGAAATTTGTCATTCATCAAGGGGGCACCAAAAGTACCCTAGAGGCCCGGGTAGAAGCCGGCATTTTAAGGTGGGCAGATCACTTTGTTCCAGCCATCTCAGCTGTGCATATTCCAGTGGTGGAAAATTGGCAGGCGGACTACCTCAGTCAGCAGACGTTGGATCAGGGAGAATGGTCTCTCCACCCGGAGGTGTTTTATCAACTGTTTCTGGTGGGGGGAACTCCTAATGTGGACCTGTTGGCCTCTCGTTTCAAGGGAGGTGCAGAGGTTCGTAGCAAGGTCTCGGGATCCTCGGGCCGATGCCAGACGCTCTGGTGACCCTTTGAGGCCAGTATCGTCTGGTATACGCATTTCCCGTGACAGCTCTTCGGCCGAGACTCCTGCAAATCAAGGCAGAAGGGATTCCTGTCATCCTAGTGACCCTGGACTGGCCTTGCAGATCTTGGTACGCAGACCTGGTATGGCTGGTCACCGATGTCTCTTGGGGATTCCCTCTCAGAGAAGATCTTTTAGCTCAAAGGCCGATCTTCCATCCTGCTTTACAGTCGCTGGCTTTAACAGCTTGGCTATTAAAAGCCAGGTGCTGAGGGATAGAGTGGTGTCTGAATTGGTCATTCGTACGCTGGTAAAAGCTAGAAAATCTACTTCTAGGAAGATTAATCATAGAGTGTGGAAGGTGCACATTGCGTAGTGAGTCTCGGAGAGGTGGGGTTTCCCCCCGTTTCCTTTTCTATGTCTTGTGACTTGGGGTTTTTCCAAAGAGGTGTAGGTCAGCGTTTGGCCTTGGGTATCATCAAAGACCAGATTTTGGCCCTGGTGATTTTCACACCTTTGTTCTGGGGCAACCTGGGTCCTCCGGTGAGGTCTCCATTACCTCTGTGGGACCTCCAATTTGGTGCTGTCGGCTCTTCAGAAACTGCCTTTTGAAAATATTCATGAGCTTCCTCTGCTTGCTTTGTCGCAGAATGTAGCCTTCTTGGTGGCTATTACTTCTGCGCACAGTGTGTCGGAGTTGACTGCATTGTCTTGTTGTTTACTTGGTGGTTCACAGAGACAAAGTGGTGCTTCGTCCCTGTTAGTCGTTCCTTTCTAAGGTCGTCTCTGGTTTCCATTTAAATAAAGACTTTGTGTTGCCTGCCTTGTAGCCTAAGCACCCTAAAGAGATTGCCTTGCATTCTTTGGATGTGGTTCAGGCGTTCAGGGTGTACCTGGCGGCGATTTGAGTCATTCTGAAAATCGTATTCTCCATGTGTCCTTACGGATGGACCCCATAAGGGACTGGCCACGTCTGCTGCGACTATTTCCGGATGGACCAGGCAGACGGTGGTGCAGGCCTACTCCATTAGAGTCAGGAACTTCCTCTCCCTGTTAAGGTGCATTCTACGAGGGCGCTTAGTGCCTCTTGGGTCAGTGGTGCAGGTTTTGCAAGGCAGCCACCTGGACCTCCATGCACATTTTCACAAAATTTTATTAGGTGGATATGTTGGCATCTGCCGATGCTGCCTTTGGCCGCAAGGTTTTGCAGGCTGCTGATTGAGAGGATTAGTCCTTTGAGGGTGTATTTTTTGTCAGATGAGCTCCAGTTGTTCCTGGTTGAGCTCCTGTTTTACCTGGTTGGCTACGTTTCAGCCTTTTGGGAAGTGTTATTGCTGTGTTAGTCCCACCCCTCATGTTGACACTGCCTTGGGATGTCCCAAGGGTCAAGAAGATATGGAGCGGTTTGTCAATGAATGAAAGGGAAAACGATTTTTGTCTTGCTGTAAAATCCTTTTCTCTGATGTTCATTGATGGACACAGCACCCGCCGCTCTATTGAGTTGGGTTATATGTTCTTCTGACACTGCTTGTTACAAAACTGAAGACCTATAGCAGAAAGTGGGAGTATACCCCCCCCTGGACTGTGCTATAGGCATAGTCAAACTTTTTTCTGCCTAGTGTGTCCTACTCCTGTAGGGGGCAACCTAAACCCAAGGGTCGAGAAGATGTGGAGCTGTGTCCATCAATGAACATCAGAGAAGGATTTTACAGTAAGACGAAATCCAGTTTTTGGTGCTTTTCTTACTGCTAAAAGCAGAGATTATTCTTTATAGCCAGAAAGAGGATGGTGGACACACCCTGGCTACTTTTTAATAGCAATTTATTCTAATAGGTTATTTTTTGTGGTTATAGAAAATTGCTGACTCTATACTAAATATGAAAGGGTCTTTCTGCTTTTGAGCTACTTGCTATATATACACAAGCAGTCTTTTTTTTTTTTTTTCTTTTGCAAAGATAGGTTAAACTAAATGTTAATATACTGCGAGGACGGAAGGTACCGGCACAATCACATAATTGTATGAGTTTGGCAGCAGATTTCAGCCAATAATTTTGGCTGAAATCCGCTATCCAATCGCACACAGAGTTCTGTGTTTACAAGCACACAGAACTTAATGTGGACTGTGAACAGTGATCTGGCTGTTAAGCAGGGAGAAAAATAGCCAAATCAGGATTGAAAGCAGCAGAGATTACACACAAACATTTGTTAGGCACACCAATAACCCCTTGATTGCTTTTAAATGTTGACACGTTCCCGGCCAGTGTCATTAGTTCAGTGTACAGTATGATCACTGTATTAGATGCTATCTGGGAGGGTCCCTGACATTTATATCGCTAGTGACACGTTGGGGCCAGATTGTCCGCCACATTATCACAGACCCACTATACGTCGTTGATTACACTATAGTTTCTATAGCTGCTTTCCAATGTATATATACACTGTCTTGTAGCTGCTAAAACTTTCACACAAGCCAATTAATATTTTCTCTTTCGTTCATTGACGGACACACAGCCAACCAGGTAACATGGAGCTCACCTGGCAAAAAAAAAATACACCCTCAGAGGACCAGGTCCTCTAAATCGCAGCCAGCAAAACCTTGCTGCCAAAAAGAAGCATCTGCAGATGCCTGCACATTCACGTTACAAAAAACTGCATAAAAGCGTGCACCGACGACCAGGTGGCCGCCTTGCAAACCAGCGTCACTGACGCTGGATGACGGAAAGCCCAGGAGACACGAAGTGCCCTAGTAGAGTGCACCTTGACAGGGAAAGGAGGACTCTGACCCTTGATGCAATAGGCCTGAACCACCATCTGATCCCATCTGGAGATGGTTGAAAAAGAAGCAGACAACCCTTTGTAAGGTCGATCTGTGAGCACAAATGGAGGGTCCGACTTCCTTAAAGACTCTGTAGCTGTCAGGTACACCCTAATTGCCCGAACCACATCCAAGGCATGCAATACAATTTCCCTTAGGATGTTTAGGCCTTGGACACGTGTGTGTGTGTGTGTGTGTGTGTGTGTGTGTGTATATATATATATATATATATATATGTGTATATATATATATATATATATATTATATATGTGTGTGTGTATATATTTTTTTTTTTGGGTACGGAGTTGCATGACTGCTATTGCCAGTTAAAGTAGCGCAGTGATAAATAGAAAAAAATGCCCTGATCCGTAGCTGACGTGGTTAAGAAAAGTATTTTTGTGAAATTTTTTTTATCAAAGTAATTTAAAATGACAGTGAGTTGACATTCACTGCTTCATAAAAGAATGTGGTGTAAACCAGCATTAAAAATTAAAAGCAAAGGTTTGAGAGAAAGACGAGGGCATTTCATCATACACAAACCCTAGAAGTAAAATATGAATGATGCCATTCACTTTTGTTTGCGAGGTATAGATATATTTTAATGTACCCTTGACTTGACTTGTATTTTTATTTTTTTTTAATTGTATATCATTTGCCATTTTAGGAAAAGCTGCTTCTTGAGCCGATGTTTGAGGTTCCAAATTCTGACATAGTCAGTGTGGAGCTTGATCAGGATGTAGTGGAAGGAAAGAAAGAGCCTGGTTATATTAGGTAAGTCTGAATACCAGCTGCTTCCTTGTGTAGAGGAGTAAAGTACCGGCTCTCCACCAGCAATGGCAATAACTCTTCTACTGCATGGAGATCGGGTGTTTTCACACTAGTTTAAAAAAAGCTTGTGCACATCATTGCTGTGTATGTGTAGCTCCACTGATATTGGAGCAGAACAGTTCAGTGGAAGTCTCCATTTCTGCACAGAAAGCACACTTTTTAAATTAATTTCCTAGTCCTCTCCTCACGCTGACAGTGCGAGAGGAGAGCTGATAAGTGGCATTCCACACAGGGGACATCTACACTCATAATCTGGGTACAGATCATCCGTGTTCTGATTATCTGTGCTGCCTGTCATCAGCACCCATCAGTGGAGCCCCATCCGCGCAGGAAAAAAAGTACAAAACTATATAACCGAAACAAATATTTTTTTTCTAAAAGAAAAAATCCAGCATTAACAACTTGCCGACTGCCTAACGTACATTTACTGTGCAAAGTGTCGTAAAATTGCGTACCTGTGAGTCATTTCATCCAATAGTCACTAGGTGATGCGTGCGCCGAGAGGGGGAGCCAATTAGCGGGTCAGACGGACCTTACGCCTAGAGGCAGAACGGCAATCTGCCTATGTAAGCTTTTTGGGATGTTTTTTGCCAAAAGTATGTAGCAGAATACATATTGGCCTAAATTTGATGAAGACATTAGATTTTTTTTTTTACATTAGATCTTTTTTTTTTTTTTTTTTTTTTTTACATTGGATTTTTTATAGCAGAAAGTAAAAAATAGTGTGCAGTAGGCAAGTGATTAATATGTTTTCCTTTCGTTTCAGAGCCCAAACTAAAGAGGTGCCAGAGGAAGAGTACGACTCTGGGGTGGAAGAAGAAGGCTGGTCCCGGCAGGCTGATGCGGCAAACAATTAGACTGTTTAGATCACTGCGGATCCTCCAGTGTTACAGCTGCAATTTCCTTCACACTTCTCACTAATACTAAATACAACTGTTTTGTGAACTGAAAAAAAAAAACTCACTCTGGGAGAACTAAATCAAGCCAATGCGTTTTACAAAACTTCAGTTTCTACAGTAGAGAACGGCATTTATATACAATGATAGACAACAATGTATAATATATCTTGGGATTTCTTTTTTTTTTTCTAAGAAGAGATACTTTAACCATTCTTAGAACTACATTTACTGGGATTAACCATGGTTAATTTTACAATTTGTATTCAATAACCGTTGTGCAAGCAGTCATTGCTGAAACATGTTACCCCGACGGTCTATGCAGATCCCAAACATTTTGCAGCTTCTCTTTGTGTTCTTTGCTGCTGATTTGTTTCCTGATTTTATGTCTCGTTTTAATTTCATAACTGGTTTAATACGAAAAAGAAATGGAAAGTGCTTCTGATCGCAACAGATTTTAACGTCGTCCTATAACAATCCACTTTGAACTTGTCTTTTTTTTTTTTGGACCCCAACTGCTTTTTCATTGGCACTACATTTTGGGGGAGATTTCCAAAAAAACTGGTGCACAAGGGATTTGTTGCAGTTGTGCATAGAATCCAATCTGCTTCCAGTTTTTATTGTCAAAGCTTCATTGAATAAGCTGAAGTTAGCTGATTGGCTGCCATACACACTGAACCAGTTTGTGTGCTCCCAGTTTTAGTAAATCTCCCTCATTAATCCTCCTTAGTTGTATTCGCCACTTGGAAAATGATGTATGAGTGATTTGGTAGTGAACACATGGGTGCATTTCTGTACTTATTACAGTTGCTTTGAGCTTCAGTCTCGCTTCTGTAAGCAGAACTCTGCCGGCAAATTTTTAAGTCCCATGGAGCGGATCGAAATAAATACTTAGTGCTAGCTAGTTTAATCCTTTACCATTCATGGAAGGACTGCTTCCTTTCTACATGAAAAACATCTGCATTAATCACACCATGAACACCACATCGAAGCTGATTACTTCTGTTTTTAGTATTCTTTGACAACACTGGAGGGCATTTGTTACTCTCTCCCTAGATCACTTTATTGGTTCATGTTTAGGAGAATTGTGCAGCATTTCCTTATAAGATTGTATGTTTAAATTCTAGTGAATGAAGGATGAAACCTGACTGGTTTCCATGGGCAACCTCTACAGGTTTTTTTTATACAGTCACTATGGGGCAGGGGAAGGGTAGAAAAGCACCCAGAAGTACATTGCCAGCCTGTGGAACCTGAGTCCATGGTGCCCCTGTGGAACCGCATTTGATGTTGCACATTAATGTTTAATGCCATTAGAAGCCTTAGTTTAGTGTAAATTACAAACCTAAAAATCAGCACAAGGGACATAACTTCAATTTAGTATGATGTGTCCCTTTTGTACTGATTCTTCTTGCTTTAGAAGACCTTTTCGGCTTTCCTACCAATGCCTTAATATTCTGGTGCAGCGGTGGTTTAATATAACTGAAGGGGCTGTTAGGGACTTGATTATGCCTGCCCTTTCCACCCCGCTGTGCCATCCATAGATGCTGAACTACAGCTTCTATGAATGACACAGGAACACTGAATGGGGAGTAAGGATAAAGCCAAACACTGGTTCACCTTAAGCCACCTGTCATTGCCACATCCCTGAATGGAGAGTGTTCAGGTGCATGATAGATTTGTCCCTGTAGTACGATCATTCGCCCACTCTCTCCCCATTTAGTGGTCCCTGTGTCGTTTATAGAAGCTATAGTACGGCTTCTATGAATGGCACAGCAGGCATAGTCGGGCTCTCATGATGAGAGCTCCTGACAGCCCCTGTATTGTAATGTCCCCCAATGCTCCAGAAGGAAGGGGGGTGCATAAAGACCAAAAATGTCTCCTAAACTAAAGACTCTGCACAAATGACACATCCTACCAATTGTTAAGCTGGCCATACATTATACAGTTTTCTTGTTCAATTTACTTTAGCTTTACCTTCAGCTATGTAGTACAAGGGCATGCCTGATTGTATACAAAATTGAAAATGTTTAGGTGTGACCTCATACATATATATATATATATATATATATATATATATATATATATATATAGTTTTGGTAATCTAAAGGAAAGTTGTAGAAAAAAATTGTATAATATATGGCCAGCCTAACTTATGTCCCTTGTGCTGATTTTGTGTTTGTAATTTAGGCTAAACCTGGACTTGGAAGCCCAATACGAGTAAATGACCTGGATTGACTCATATTTGGAAGTCCTCTCTGTACCTTTTTTGTAATGTATTGCTGGTGGCTCTCTTCCATCCTTTAGAAAAGGTTTTATCGCTGTTAGTACCGCTACCAATCTACTTCCAGCACCGATGCATGCAGCGTTTTGAGAATGACTGAGTGGAGAGGGGGCAGAGACACGACCAGCAGATGTGTGGCAGTGGAATTCACAGCATACCAGAAGTACAATGGCTGCTGGGATATCCAGCAGAACCAAGATAAAACTTTTAAAAAGATTGCCATCCCCCATATAATACTGCATAGATGTAAAGGTAAAGATCCCCTTTTAGCATCATTCATTTATCATGCTTGGATTGGGTTTTAAGTGTAAAAGGCATTGAAGCTGCATCCATGGGACATAAAGCCTGAAGCTCAAAGTTTTACACTGGTGTAAGGACAGAGGGAAGGGGGTGTCACAATTTAAAGTTTTTTTTTTTTTTAATTTTCTGTTGCAAGTTTAAAAATGAATTAATGTTTGTCATTTAAACCTCCACTTTGCTTCCCTTGCACTCATTTTTTTTCCCCCTATATGTGCCTACCATTGTTTCAGATAAAGGTTTGTAAACCACCAAGGTGGGTGATACCATCCTGCCCTTTTGTACCTCCAGAACACATTCTAGTATTCCATAGACCACAATAAAGGGATTTATTTCATATTTAAACATAATTAATTTTCTAATTTCATTTCCTGTTGGAAATGTGCTAGAACATACTTCAGACCCCACAGTAGTGACAGGGTTAGTATGAACAGAGTTTTAAGTTTGGACAAAAATGCTTGTCTACTGTATTAATTCCCTTCTTATTTTTTTGATTTTAGGATTTCAGATAAGTTAATGTTCAATTCGTATGACATTCACTTGAATAAAATTGCTCCTTTAGCCAAAAATCTTTGTGTAACACCGAAGGGTGTCTGCTTCCATGTGTGTGGTCTCTTTACTACAACTAGTGTTACTAAACCCACAACCGTAAAATTGGTGTGTGTAAGCAGAATAGCATGCATGTTCTACTCACTGTGGAACCTAAAGGCCCGTACACACGTACCGATCGTCGGCATACAAACGTCGGCGGACGAAAGATCTGCCGATTGTACGCGTGTTAGTATGGTGCCTCCGACAGATGTCTGCGCACAATCTGCGGACAAAAGTCTTTCGTGCAAACATGAAAATTTTTGTCTGCGGACACCAGAACGGACGATTGTTCGCCTGTCAGTACAGAATTCGGCCGACAGACCGCAGATTTGCAAGACTGGGCATGCTCAAAAAATTAAAAACACAGGGAAAGTTAACCATTACATGACATCACTTCTGCAGTCAGCTGAAGTCTGCAGACAAAATTCTTGTGCTGTCCTTGTGCTGTCTTTGCACTTTTCAACAGACACCGACATCCCGGGGAGAAAAGACGAACATTTGTATGCCGACGATCGGTACGTGTGTACGGGGCTTTAGGGATTAATCCTCCACATTGTGTAAAGAGGCTGTTTGATCCTGTCTTCTCTGATCCTCCCCTTCTTTTACATTCTCCGATCCTCCCCTTCTTTTACATTCTCCAATCCATCTCCTGATAAAACCGAGCCTTTGGAAACACTCTGCACGTGATCAGTTTGTGTATTGCTAGAGAATTTTTTCCCCTTGGGAAGGTGCAAGTGCAAGTGATCAGCACAGGGCCAATTGGCACTGTCCAGACAGAAGGTCAGGTGTCCCGCAGCCTCATAGGACAGTCAGGTGAGAATGAAAACTCCTCCTACAAGCTTTAACCAGACACTGCTAAAAGTCACAAGACTGCTATATACTGATATGCAAGAAATACGTTCTTTGCTTGAATGACTCAAAGGCACCACATCCCAGTTCAAGTAAGCAAGAACGGAACCCCCCCCCCCCCCCCTCCAATAAGGGAGAGGGTTGTGGATTTTTAAGGTGCCAAATATTAAATCAAAACATGTATCTTAAAAATAATTTTTATTCAAAAAAGTTAAAAATGGACAAAATAGCCAGACTGATAACACAATTAACCACTTAGGCCCCAGCCCTATTTCGGACACTTTTTTTGTTCACAAGTTTAAAACCAGTATTCTTTCCTAGAAAACTACTTAGAACCCCCAAACATTATATATATATATATATATATATATATATATATATATATATATATATATATATATATATATATAATTAGGGATGCACCGAATATTCGGCGGCCGAACATTATTCGGCCGAAAATAGAGAAAATAGCACTTTCGGCGTTCAGCCGGATAAGTCAAAAGGCCGAATAATTTTGAGCCGAACAATGTCAGCTTCCGCCCTGACCGCTCACCTTCCTCATTGCGGCTCGCGGCTCCCTTCTCACACGCCGCCAGTGTCCTGTCCGGCCGCGAGTAGGGGGTGTGACGTCACGCGCGCGTCCCGCCCCCTGCTCCTGACTGCGGCTCCTTCACACTAGGTCCACGCCCCGCCCCCCTGTTCGCGGCTTTTGGCTCTGGCTGCAGTTCAGGTATGTGATGTGGAGCTGAGCACATTTGGGGGAGAATACGGTAGCTGGCAGCTGCACAAGCATTAGTGTGCAGACTGCCATATGTTGTTGCCACTCGCCATGCTCATTACATTAGAGTGCCCTATAAAGTGCCCCTTAAAAAAAAAAAGAAAAAAAATGTGCCCAACAGAGTGCTCCCTTGACATAAAATGTGGCCATCAGCATGCCCCTTATTTTATGCTAAGGGACATGCTGATGAGCATATTTTATGTTAAGGGGCACTCTGATGAGCATATTTTATGTTAAGGGGCACGCTAATGGGCATATTTTATGTTAAGAGCAACGCTGATTTAAATGTTTTGTTTTGCCCATCAGAGTGCCCCCTAACATAAAATGTGCCCATCAGCGTGCCCCCTAACATAAAATGTGCCCATCAGCGTGCCCCCTAAAAATTGGCAAAATAAATGGAAAAAATGCGAAACACCGCGTTCGGTATTCGGCCTTCGGCCAAGCATTTCATTATTATTCGGCTTCGGCCAAGAATTTCATTTCGGTGCATCCCTAATATATAAATATAAATATATATATATATATATATATATATATATATTATAATATAATTTTTTTTTTTAGCAAAGACTCTGGAGAATAAAATGTCGGTCATTGCAATATTTTTTGTCACGCGGTATTTGCGCAGTGGTCTTTAAAACGCCATTTCTCTGTCGCTCATTGACAGACGTAGTCCTCTGATTCTCATCAATAGGGTTATGCTGCCCTCTACAGGAGTAGGACTAGGCAGAAAGAAAAACGTTCTGGCTCCACCTTAGGGGCAGTCCCAGAGGGTATATCCTCTCTCTCTCTGCTACAGGATGTTAGTTTTTTTTCTGTCTAGTCAGGCGCACTGGTCGCCCCGTGGGGGCAATACCAGCTAATGTATGCCTTCCCTCCTCTCAGGTTACTGCCAAGACTTCTTCGCAGGATAGAGGGGGAAGGAATTCCAGTAATCCTGGTAGCTCCGGACTGGCCTCGTCGAGCCTGGTACGCCGACTTGGTCAGACTGGTTGCGGACGTCCCGTGGCGACTTCCTCTCAGGGAAGACCTACTGTCTCAGGGACCGATTTTCCATCCTGCTTTACGATCGCTGGCTTTAACGGCCTGGCTATTGAGACCCAGGTGCTGAAGGACAAGGGATTGTCAGCTTCAGTTATTCCTACTCTAGGTAAAGCAAGGAAAGCGACTTCCAGAAAGATTTATCATCGCACATGGAAGTCCTACATTGCGTGGTGTGAATCCCTTGGGTTCCCTCCACGTTCTTATTCGGTGGCCCGAATATTGGTTTTTCTGCAACAGGGAGTTGAGCAGAAGCTGGCCTTGAGTGTTATCAAGGGTCTGTTTTCAGCATTAGCTATCTTCTTTCAGAAGTTTTTGGCTACTCATTCCTTGGTGCGGAATTTCATCCAGGGGGTGCGACACCTGGCTCCGCCAGTGCGCGCGCCGTTACCACCCTGGGATCTTAATTTGGTGCTGTCGGTTCTTCAGAAACCTCTCTTTGAAAATATCAGGGAGATTCCCTTGCTTACTTTATCCCAGAAGGTGGCCTTCTTGGTGGCTATCACTTCTGCACGCAGGGTGTCAGAACTGGCTGCATTATCCTGTTGTTCCCCATATCTGGTGGTTCATAGGGATAAGGTTGTTCTTCATCCGAATCCATCCTTCCTTCCTAAGGTGGTTTCAAAGTTTCATTTGAATGAGGACATTATATTGTCCTTCCTATGTCCTAAGCCCAATCATCCTCGAATTTGCGTTGCATTCCTTGGATGCAGTTCGGGCGATCAGGATATATTTGAATACTACGGATTCAATTTGTAAGACGGATTCACTGTTTGTGATCACGGATGGCCCTAAGAAGGGGTTGCCTGTTTCTGCCGCGACCATCTTTAGATGGATCAGACAGACGGTGGTATAGGCTTATTCTATCTAAGGGTCGGGATCCCCCGTTCCCTGTTAAGGCGCATTCTACTCGGGCGCTTAGTGTTTCCTGGGCCTTCCGCCATCAGGCGTCAGTGGTTCAGGTTTTCAAGGCGACTACTTGGTCGTCGGTTCATACCTTTACAATATTGTATAAGGTTTATGTGAGGGCATCGTCAGATGCCTGTTTTGGCCGCAAGGTTCCTGCAGGCCGCTGTTTGAGGAGACTGTTGGTCTACCTCGAGGGTTTGTTGGGTAGGTCTCATCTGTTTGCTCGATGAGTCCCTTGATACTTCTGGTTGGCTCTGGTTGGGCCTTCTAGATTGGATTTTGATTTCTGTCAATCCCACCCCTCATTTGTGGCACTGCTTTGGGACGTCCCTATTGATGAGAATCAAAGAGGACTACGTCTGTCAATGAGCGACAGAGAAAATTGGATTTTTGTAAGATCTTACCGTAAAATCCTTTTCTCTTAGCTCATTGACAGACGTAGTACCCGCCCCTCTGTCATTGAGTTGGGTTGGGTTAAATTCTCTGACACTGCTTTGTGACATAACTAACATCCTGTAGCAGAGAGAGAGAGAGGATATACCCTCTGGGACTGCCCCTAAGGTGGAGCCAGAACGTTTTTTCTTTCTGCCTAGTCCTACTCCTGTAGAGGGCAGCATAACCCTATTGATGAGAATCAAAGAGGACTACGTCTGTCAATGAGCTAAGAGAAAAGGATTTTACGGTAAGATCTTACAAAAATCCAATTTTTTTTTGAAAAATCACATTTCACTGCATTTAAAAAATACTAAACAGTAAAGTTAGCCCATTTTTTTTGTATATTGTGAAAGATGATGTCACGCCGAGTAAATAGATACCCAACATGTTACGGTTTAAAATTGCGCCCCCCCCCCCCCCCCCCCCGTGGGATGGCGACAAACTATGGTCAATAGAGATCTTAATCGGCGACGCTTTAAATTTATTTAATGGTTACCAGTTTAGAGTTAGAGTGTAGTGCTTTTTTTAAATTATTGCCCACGCTCTGGCGATCGCGGCGATACCTCACATGTGTGGTTTGAACAGCGATTTCATTTGCGGCTTGACTTGCTTATACTTTTTTTTTTTTTTTTTTTTTTTTTTTTTTTGTGCGTGAGCGAACGGTGACGGGGGCGGCTAAATTTTTTTTTTTTTCTATTTATTTTATTTTTTTTTAACTTTATTACAGGTTTTAAAAAAAAAAAAAAATAATAATCTGATCACTTTTATTGCTGTCGCAAGCAATGTAAACTTCCCTTGTGACACCAAAATGTAGTGACAGGTACTCTTTATGGAGGGATTGAGGGTCTAAAAGACCCTAGACCCCTCCACTACACTCCCATGTATGGAAAACGGCGTTTTTGCATACAGCCGTTTTTAAATTTGCTGCTTTTTGCAGCACAGTAACCCGGAAGTGACATCATGGACGCTGCCTCCGTGTTACGTCATGGGAGACCTGATCAAAGCCGTTTCCGGCATTGATTGGGACTCCATCCAGCTGGCGGACGTGCCGGCTGGGTGCTCAGAGGGAGGGGGGGGGGGGGAACGTCCCCTCCCGCTAACCCGGGTAACGATCGACCGGCTCCCGAGCCGCATCGGTCCTTACCGACGGAAAGCCGACCGTTGGCTGTTAACCACGGTACCGGGATGATGCCTCTAGCTAGAGGCATCATCCCGGTATAACCCCTCAAAGTGTACCGACGTGTATATATACGTTGATATGCGGTAAGTGGTTATAACATTTTTTTTTTTTGTATACATTCAAAAAAACTTTTCATATAGATATATTTGCGATCAAGTTTCTAGTTGCAGAGAAGCATCCCGACATGTTTCACCAAACTGTTTCTTCAGTTTGGTTCAGTTTTTAGCTACTGCTAAGGTAGAGTGTCGTTTGTTTAAAAAAAATAACTGTGTTGTATCGCTGTTATATGAATAGTTTGAAATCGATGTACACCAGGTGGTCCTATTGTCAACTGCAGGAGGGGTGGTTAGGTTGTTTGTACTAAATAGTTCAGACAGAACTCTTGAGCCATATGTGTGAGTAATTTAACTCGTAATTCTCAATACCGTGATTCAAGAAATCTTGTCCTCCAAGATGGATCATTTAAAGTTTGATATATACACCTATATAACACCAATGGGCCACCTTGATCCTAATGACAGGTAAGACGCAGCAGGCCGTGTCCTGCGGTGCACTGCCGACAAAAAAAAAGTAATTTTATCTTTTAACGGACGCTCTACCTTAGAAGTAGTTTCTCTAGCGCTCATTGACAGACGTAGTCCTCGGTGATACACCACCTTCGGGTTATGTTGCCTCCACAGGAGCAGGACTAGACAGGAAATTAAAAAGCTCTGGCCACACCCTAGGGGCAGTCCCAGAGGATATATCCTCTCTCTCTCTGCCTCAGCAAATCAGTTATTTTCTGTCTAGTTAGGAGTAAGGACCTAGATACCTTGCTGGGATCTTAGGTCCTGGCAAGATTTTTTTCTTAAAGGATTTTTTAGACAGCTTTTTTCTCCAGTGTTCCTGTGAGATCTTCAAGCAAGAAAGCTGAACTGGGCGACGGGCTGGATGTTGAGATCCGGTGGTCACCCCAGTTCAGCCTACGAGCGCGTGCAGGCCATAGCTCCGCGCTGGGTCGGCCGCGACCAAGTCCCATTAAAGGACTGACCCCGCGAGTTAAACGTCTCGCTGAAACGCCAAAGACCATGAGTCACGGCGTCCATATCGGTCGACAGCCCTCCCGCCCCGGTGGAGAGGGGTACTGTCAGGAGTTGGTGCCCGCCTGGTTCCGGTATGGTGAGTAGTATGTTCCCCCTTTTCCCCTGACGGGTCTTGTGGTGAACGCGGGCCCCTCTCTGTATGGTAAGATAGAGTCCCTCTCTATCCTATAAATGACACAGATCCTCCTACTTTGAGTGTGATTTTATGTGCAAAAAGCCAGGAGGCTTGGTTTGTGAGCTAACAATCTAATTGTATACATGTTAAGATTATAATCTGTGGCATTCTGGGAATCTTACGGTGATAAGAATAAGCTACCTACCAGTCAGAAGCCATGGACATGTAGACTGTCTTCCTAATCAGATCTCCAGCTATTAGCAGGCCTCCCGAATGGCCATGCGGTCCGTCAGGGCCGGTACCGCCAACCACGCCAAATCCCCATGCAGAGAGAGTGTTGTGTGCCCTGCAGCACACCGCTATTCAGTACAGGCCGCCGCCATTTTTTTTGCTGGATCGCACGGGCCGCCATTTTGGCGTAGCCTCGTGTCTCCAGCATGGGGGCGGCCATGTTTGAGGTGATCCAAACACCTCGTGGAGCTAGGGGAGGCGCCGGAAGGCGTGCAGAGGGGCGGAGCCGCCTCCTTTCTTCCTGGGCAGCCAGCCAAAAGACTTCCTGTTGGTCAAGACAGCGCTGTAACCTGTTGCAGTTAAACTCTGAGCATCAAGTGGTGAGCCTGGGGGTCTATCTCTCTCTCTCTCTCGATCGATAGGGATCCCTAGCAGGTAACACTAAGGGGCTTTTTGTGGCGCTGGGGGTCTGAAAAAAAAAAAAAAAAAAGTTTTTTATTTTTGAATTATATTATCCAGGAAGTGACTGGAATTATCATGGACCCTGCCACACATATTCCCCCACCTGTTTCCCTCGAGGGGGCCACGGGACCCGCCGGTGCACAGAGTGTAGAGTCATTTACAGCAATTTTGGAGTCTATGGTGGCTCGGGTGGAGGCGGCCTGTCAGGGACGGGGGTCAAGGAAGCGACCCCGCCTACCCCTATACTATCTGACACCTCTGACTCTGATTCAGAGATGGTCACTGCAGTTGCCGGTTCCTCTGCAAAGGCTGTTATCCCAGGTAAAGCCCCCTCAGACAGTGAGGAGGACGCTTCTTCTCCCGCTATAATTCAGGAAGAAGCATTGGTGGACGCACTAGTTGTGGCAGTGCAGGAAACCTTAAAACTTGAGGCTTTACCGGCAGAGGCAACTGAAACAGAGATTCCTTATGGTACTAATAAGCCCATCAAAACGGTGAAGGTTTTTCCTGTACCCAAATGTTTCGGTAATCAGATTAAAGGAGAATGGGAGCATTCTAAACGTACCTTTACTATTTCCAAGCGTATTGCTAGACGCTATCCATTTGAGGAATCCATCATTAAGAAATGGACGGTACCACCAGTGGTGGATCCACCTATTTCCAGGCTGAATAAAGCCACGGTTATCCCAGTGGAGGACACTTCGTCCTTTAAGGATCCGGTGGATCGAAAGATGGAAGCAGAGTCCCGCACCATCTTCTCTCTGATAGGGTCAGCATTTAGACCAGTAATTGTTATTGGTCTAGTTTCCCAGACACTTACGGAATGGGCGAAAATGGTACGCCAAGACCTTAGGGGAAAAGATATTCCCCAGGAGACATCTGATTTGATGGAACAGATTATACAAGGGCTACAGTTTATCTGTGACGCAGCCTTGGACACTACTCCCTTATTAGGGCATGCATCTATGTCAGCGGTGATCCTCAGACGTGTGCTGTGGTTAAAATGCTGGTCAGCTGACCTAGGTTCCAAAAAGACCTTGACAAATCTCCCTTTTCAGGGGAATCGTCTATTTGGGGCCAACCTAGATGAAATCATCAAGGATGCCACTGGGGGCAAGAGCACTTTTTTGCCACAGGCTGCTAAAGCTAAGGGACCTCGCAACAAGCGAGGACCTTTCTTTACCGCCCATAAAGGGCGCCCGGCTGGTACTAGCGGGAAAGGCAAGACTCCTCCAGGAGGGTTCAAGAAGGGCTGGTCGGACAAGCAGAGGACCAACCCAGCCAAACCCGAAGCAAAGGAGTACACAGCCTGAAGGTGCGCCCCCACCAGGTTTCAGGGTGGGGGGACGTTTTCACCGGTATTCAGGACATTAGATCGAGCTTCAACCACTACTACCGGTGCGATTCTTCCCTTCCAACGTTTAAGTACTACAGGAAGCGGTAGTTACCGTTCCCTGAATAGATCTTTTCCTTTACCTTTTCCTAAGATTAGTCCCTATACTTCACAGGAATCGGATCTGGTTGACCAGATAGGCCAAGTAGCCTCTAGTCGGGTGACTTCGGTCCCTGAGGTTCAACCAGAAAAGATCACCCTTCCTGATAACAATCAGGTATCTGATAAATGTGTGGGAACAGAAAACGACCAGACTTTCTCGGATGGTCGGGGCCAGATACCTCTAGGGACGCCTGGTTCAGATTCTATCAGCGCCAGTGGTCCTAGAAATTCTAGGCTGGCCTCCTCAAGCCGGCCTGGCCGACTTGGACATGCTAGTCGCAGACGTTCCGTGGGAACTTCGTCTCAGGGAGTGTCTGTGGTCTCAAGGACCAATTTACCATCATGCTTTACAGTCGCTGGGTTTAATGGCCTGGCCATTGAGACCCAAGTACTGAAGGACAGAGGTTTGTCTACTTCAGTCATTCCTACCCTTATTAAAGCAAGGAAAGCGACTTCCAGCAAGGTCTATTATCACACATGGAAGACTTATATTGCGTGGTGCGAATCTTTAGGATTTCCTCCACGTACCTATTCGGTGACTCGAATATTGGCCTTTTTGCAACAAGGGGTTGAGCAGAAGCTAGCCTTGAGCACCATCAAGGGTCAAGTTTCAGCATTAGCAATCTTCTTTCAGAAACCTTTAGCTACCAAGTCCTTGGTGCGGAATTTCATCCAGGGGGTGCGGCACCTGGCTCCTCCAGTCCGCGCGCCCTTACCGCCCTGGGATCTTAATTTGGTTTTGTCGGTTCTACAGAAACCTCCCTTTGAAAACATCAGGGAGATTCCCTTGCTTACTTTATCCCAGAAGGTGGCCTTCTTGGTGGCTATTACTTCTGCTCGCAGGGTGTCAGAACTGGCTGCATTATCATGCCAGTCCCCATACCTAGTGATTCATAGGGATAAGGTAGTACTTCATCCTAAGCCATCTTTTCTTCCTAAGGTGGTTTCAGATTTTCATCTGAATGAAGATATTGTACTACCTTCCTTGTGTCCTCAGCCCAAGCATCATCGGGAACATGCGTTGCATTCCTTAGATGTGGTTCGGGCAATCAGGGTATACCTGAAAGCTACGGAATCATTCCGTAAGACGGATTCACTTTTTGTGATCACGGATGGCCCCAGAAAGGGTTTGCCTGCATCTGCCGCGACCATTGCCAAATGGATTAGACAAACGGTGGTACAGGCTTATTCTATTAAGGGTCAGAGTCCTCCGTTCCCTGTTAGGGCGCACTCCACTCGAGCGCTCAGTACTTCCTATGTGGATAAATAAATCCGCGCTAAGGATATCAAGGGATTGTAACAATATATGCACAAATAAGCTGCAGCCTCCCTTAAACTATAGCCAAAGGCTATAAAGAGATAAATAAAATGGAAGGTGATGGCGCTGCTTATTTAATAAAGTGCAAATAAATATAAGATGCTAAAGTATAAATATGATTGAGGAATAAGTTAATAGATAAAAGATGCGGAGGTGAAAAACCAAGTAAAAAGATCAAACGTATAGTGTTAAAGGGATATAAATTAATCTAAAAATAAATTTAAATATATAAAAATATTCCAAAGGTATATGAGAGAAACAACCACCAGAGGGCGTAATAAATGGCAAAGTGTGACAATAAATATGCTTGTGTATATGCCAAAATAAAATAAACAATGTGAATATATGACAATGCTAAATAAATAAATAAAATATATACAAGGTGTATATTCCACAAGTGATAATATAAATAATAGTGAATAGGTAAAACCTATTCACTATTATTTATATTATCACTTGTGGAATATACACCTTGTATATATTTTATTTATTTATTTAGCATTGTCATATATTCACATTGTTTATTTTATTTTGGCATATACACAAGCATATTTATTGTCACACTTTGCCATTTATTACGCCCTCTGGTGGTTGTTTCTCTCATATACCTTTGGAATATTTTTATATATTTAAATTTATTTTTAGATTAATTTATATCCCTTTAACACTATACGTTTGATCTTTTTACTTGGTTTTTCACCTCCGCATCTTTTATCTATTAACTTATTCCTCAATCATATTTATACTTTAGCATCTTATATTTATTTGCACTTTATTAAATAAGCAGCGCCATCACCTTCCATTTTATTTAGCTCAGTACTTCCTGGGCCTTTCGCCATCAGGCGTCAGTGGTCCAGGTATGTAAGGCGGCCACCTGGTCGTCGGTACATACCTTTACAAAATTCTATAAAATTGATGTGACGGCATCGGCGGATGCCTCATTTGGCCGCAAGGTTTTGCAGGCCGCAATTTGAGGAGACCGGTGGTCTACCTCGAGGGTTTTTTTCTGTTTGCAAAAAAAAAAAAAATTTTCTCTTTTTTGTTGAGTCTCATCATTAAGGATGAGCATTGTAAACTTCTAGTTGGCACCGGTTGGGCCTTCTAGATTGGGATTTGATTTCCATTTTCCCACCCCTCATTTGTGATACTGCTCTGGGACGTCCCGAAGGTGGTGTATCACCGAGGACTACGTCTGTCAATGAGCGCTAGAGAAAAATGGATTTTTGTAAAATCTTACCGTAAAATCCTTTTCTCTTAGCTCATTGACAGACGTAGTCCCCGCCCCTCTGTTTTTGAGTTGGGTTGGGTTAAAATCTCTAAAGACTGCTTTTTCACATAACTGATTTGCTGAGGCAGAGAGAGAGAGGATATACCCTCTGGGACTGCCCCTAGGGTGTGGCCAGAGCTTTTTAATTTCCTGTCTAGTCCTGCTCCTGTGGAGGCAACATAACCCGAAGGTGGTGTATCACCGAGGACTACGTCTGTCAATGAGCTAAGAGAAAAGGATTTTACGGTAAGATTTTACAAAAATCCATTTATTAAAACCTATCCCCTAAAGAAACCGTTTGGTGAAACAACAACTTTAAAAATTCCCAACCCTCCACCTTTTGGGGGGGGGGGGGGTGTCCTTTTTTTATTGCCTACTGCTATATACTGCTGAGAAGATTTTTAGTACCCAGAACATGGAAGTGCAATAATTTTAAATCTAAACTGCTGTGGGAGACCAGATATTGTGAATTCAGGCTCCTGGGTTTAGTAACCCTTTAAAACAGGTGCAAAAAATCCGCTTCTGCATTCTGGCTGTAAGGAAGTTCAAGCTTTTGTTTTTTTAAGACTTCCAAAAGAAGAAAAAAAATCTCTTGCATTGATGTGAAATTACTTGGGACAAATCAAATCAATGTTTGCATTGATCAGGTCTAAAGCCCCGTACACACGTACTGATCGTCGGCCGAACGATCGGCCGTCTTTTGTCCAAGGCTGTCCTGTCTGTTGAAAACTGCTTAAGACCGCACATGAATTTTGTCAGCCAACAACAGCCGACTGCAGAAGTGATGTCATGTGATGGTTAACTTTCCTTGTCTTTTTTCTTTTCTGAGCATGTCCAGTCTTGCTAATCTGCTGTCTGTCGGCCGAATTCTGTACTGACTGGTGAACAATCGGCCGTTCTGGTGACGGTCAACAAAAATTTTAAAGTCTGCACGACAGATTCTGTTCGGCCGAAAATGCGCTGTCGGCTGTTGGAAGCATCATACTAACAAGCCTACAATCGGTTGGCGGCCGAATATTTACGGCCGACAATCGGTACGTGTGTACGGGGCTATAGAGGTGTCTGTGTCCGTGTCCCCTCCCCCCCCCCCCCCCCCCTTCCTTGCTATTAGCGTGAGGATAAAGTGTGTCCTTTAAGGTAAATTATTCATTCTACTTCCTTTACCTTTACCTTAAGGGTCCATGTACACGGGACGCTGGAAATAGGCCTTTTTTTCAGAAGCCCCTGAACCCATCTACATTTTATCTTATCTGTCCATGTACACCAGGTCGTTTACAGTCATTTGCAGGCAGTTGCGTTCAGGGAATGTTTTAGAACGCAATTATTTGCATTCGAACGTGTGTTTCCCGGCGTTTCAAACGCACAAACGCGTCTGAACGCGATGACCCGCGTTTAGCGTTCGCGTTTTTCCATTTTAAAGGGGAATAATTTTTTTGACCTCTAGGAACGGTTCTAAACGCAAACGCCGCTAAACGCGGGTACAAACACGACCGAACGGACGTTTCAAACGTCCTAAAAATTCCAGCATTCAAAGGGACTTTTAACAACGTCCCGTGTAAATGGAGCCTAACACTGGTTCACCCTCATATTGAATAAGCCGTTCAGCTCTGGTTATTCATCTTCGGGAAAGACTATGCTGAATTACAGTGTTCAACAAAATGAATGGAAGACCTCAGCTCTGAGGATTGATGACAAATTGCTTATTCACGCTGGTGGATAGATGCTTAAAGCGTAACTCTGCTTATGTGGGGAGAAATAAAAAAATGGCAAATAAAAACAAAAAACAGAGTTGGGTATCTGGTAACTCTTTTTCTAAGAAGTCTTCCAGGGTAGCAGCTGAGTGAAAGGCTCCTCCCTGTTGTTGAACTTTTTCCTGAAACCAGAAACACAATACAGTGATACCTCGGTTCACGAACTTAATTCGTGAACCGACTCTGGTCGCGAACCGAATTGGTTGTGAACCGAGGCACTTTTTTTTTTTTTTGAAGTACAAAAATATGAAACCAATTACAATACACATTAGTACAGTATAGTAATGTATAAAGAGAGAACACTAACCTTGCTTGAGAGGACTTCCGGCATGGAGGAAGGCAGGTGGGAGGCTGTGAAATACAATACAGTAAGTACAGTATTGTACAGTACTGTATGTGCTAAAAAGCAAAGCAAAAAGTGTCTTCACAGTACTCACAGTACTTCTTTCTGTGTCTCTTCTTCCTACAGGAAGTCACGGCCATGTGACAGCCTGGAAATAGCATTAAAATGGCCACGGCTCCTGTTCGTGAACCGAAGCGGAGTTTGTGAACCGAAGCATATTTTTATGAACTTTTCTGTTCGTGAACCGAGTTGTTCGTGAACAGAAGCGTTCGTGAACCGAGGTATCACTGTGTTATTATTAAGGATTTCTATAGCGCCAGCAGTTTACAATATTAGAGGGAGACAGTACATATACAATACAAGAGGATTAAGAGGGCCCTGCTCAGAAGAGCTTACAATCCTAATGGGGGTGGGGCAGGTGTTACAAGAGGTTGTAAGAGTGGGGAATGAGCTGATGGCAGATCAGTTGGTGGTGTGATAGGCTTCCCTGAAGAGATGAGTTTTCAGGGATCGCCTGAAAGCAGCTAGAGTAGGAGATAGCCGTACAGGTTGAGGTAGAGTGTTCCAGAGGATGGGAGAGGCCCTGGAGAAATCCTGGAGACCAGCATGAGAGGAGGAGACAAGGGAGCTTGAGAGTAAAGCCCCGTACACACGCACCGATTGTCGGCCACCCGTTCGGCCGTCTTTTGTCCGGTGCTGTCGTGTAGATCGAAAAGTGCTAAAGACTGCACACGAATTTTGTCGGCCAACAACAACCGACTGCAGAAGTGTTGTCATGTGATGGTTTACTTTCATGCTCATCTGCTTTTTGTCGGCCGAAATCTGTACTGACTGACGAACAATCGGCCGTTCTTTTTTGGCCTACAAAAATTTTATAGCATGCACACCAGATTTTGTTCGGCCCAAAAGTCAGAGTCGGTTGTCGGAAGCATCATACTAACAAGCCGACGATCGGACGTTGGCCGATTTATTTACGTCCGACAATCGGTACGTGTGTACGGGCCTTCGGAGGTCTTGAGAGGAGCGGAGAGGACGGTTTGGATGATATTTGGAGACAAGATTGGTGATGTAGCTCGGGGCAGAGTTGTGAATGGCTTTGTATGTTGTTGTTAGTTAGTCCACCATTATAAAAATGTCAGTCATATCTTCTGCCTCGGTAATATTAAAGCACTGAAGGAACCCTCGGTAAGCTTATGAATCCCCAAACCCCTTTTTTATTGTTTAGGGTGGGAACGGGTGCTGCCTTTGAAGACTTACAAAAAAGAGTTACCAGATACCTAACAACACTCTTTTCTCTAATCATCTACAGGATAGCATCTGAGAGGATGTACCAAGCAATACTTACTAGGGAGGGGATAAAGTCTGGAGCACCTTGCACCCAAATGTCTGGTCCTGACCAGACAGCTGGTCGATGCGGTAATGCCTTGCAAAGGTATTGAAGCTCGACCATGTTGCTGCCCTGCAGATCTGCTCTGGTGTTGCCCCAGCTCTTTCTGCTCTTGACGATTCACAAGCTCTGGTCGAGTGGGCTCTAAAGGCCCATACACACGATACGAAAATTGGAAGGGAAATTTTGTCCGATGAACGATCTGTCAATTTTCGGATTGTAAAGCCTCGTACACACGCAACGATTATCGGCCGACCGATCGTCCGTCTTTTGTCCAGAGTTGTGTTTTGTTGGTTGGAATGTGCCTAGACTGCACACAAATTTTCTCGGCCAACTAAATTCGACTTCAGAAGTGATGTCGTGTGTTGGTTTGCTTTTTTTGTGTTCTTTCTTCACTGAGCATGCCCAGACTTGCTCATCAGATTTTTCCCTGTCGAAATCTGTACTGACTGCACGAAAATCGGCCGTTATGTTGACGGCCAATAAAAATTTTATAGTCTGCACACCAGATTTTTTTCAGCCAGAAAGTCGCAGTTGTTTGTTGGAAGCATCATACTAACAAGCCGAAAATCGATAGATCGGACGTTGGACGAAAATTACCTGCCAATATTCGATGCGTGTGTACGGGGCTTTAGTATAGTGCTTTCGACAGCCGATTACGGATTTTCGGACGACTGGATGTGCAGGCTATAAAATTTTTATCGTACGTCAACACAACCTCTGATTTTTGTTTAGTACGGTTTTCGTCTGAAAAAAAATCTTAAGAGCAAGACTAGACATGCTCAGAAACGAAAGAACACAAAGAAAGCAATCCAACACATGACATCACTTCTGAAGTTGAATTCTGTCGTACTGGAAAATTTGTATGAAAATAACCTCTTTACTTTCGACATGAGACTAGCATGCAACAAAAAACTCACGACCGATCATTCGATAATCTGATCGTGTGTACGGGGCTTTACTCCACTCGGCGGGGCAAGGTTTAGCGCTTAGTAGGCTGTCTGAATAGCAAGCTTTGTCCATCTGGCTATCAAACTTTTCGAGGCCGGCTTTCCTTTGTTGACTCCTGCATGGAGAATGAATAGTGCGGTTGTTTTTCGACAATCTTTAGTTCTCTTGAGGTAAGCTATCAGGATCTTTCTTAGATCTAGCTTGTTGTAAGTGACTCTCTTCCTGCTATCCATTGAATCTGGAAAGGAGGGAATGACCACCTTCTGAGTTCTGTGGAAAGTTGAAGAGACTTTTGGTAGGAAGGCTGGGTCTGTTGTGAGGATAATTTTATCTGTCAATTAAACGGCAAGGTTCTATCCTAGATAGAGCCTGTATTTCGCTGACTCATCTTGCTGACACAAGCACCACCAGGAGTACTGTTTTTAGTGTACAGTGTTTATCCGAACATTCCTCCAGTGGTTCAAAGGGTGCCGAGAGGAATCCTTTGAGTACCGTGGAGAGGTCCCATGTCAGAGTTTTGCTGAACTTTATGGGTGTGGCTTTTGAAAATGTGGAGTGGTAGCCAGGCACTGTACCGTGATTTTTGGGTATCTTTTTGATAGCTCTTTTCTATTGGTACATGTAGATAAGCATCCTGCAGATCTACTGTAACCATGAATACTCCCGCCGGGAGGATATTTCTGACTGAGTAGATAGATTCCATCCTAAATCTTTTGTACTTTTTTTTTTATCCTTTTTGGTGAGTGGTTCTAGGTTCAATATGAGCCTTAGCCTGCCTGATTTTTTCCCATTGCAAATGTATAAATATACACCTGTCTTTTCTTCCTTCGACAGTACGCGGCAAATTACTTTTTGTTTTATTAGATTTTCCAATGCAGAAAGAAAGGCTTCTGCTTTGTCCATGGAATTTGGGAGTGTCCTCACCATATACTTGGTTGGCTCGTTCTGGTTTGAGAAAACCCTTTGTTTTTTGCCTGCGGTTCTGTCTAAAACTGCTTCCAAGTTGGGTCTGAACAGTAAATTGCCTCTGAAGGGGGATGCCGCTTAACCACTTGCCGACCGCTCACTCGAGCTCTACTGCAGCAAAGTGGTTAGTTCCTGTCCAGCGACGTAGACCTATGTCGCTGAACTCCTCCCCTTGTGGGCGGCGCACGCGCGCCGCCGGAGGCTCGCTCCCGCTGTATTCAGTCACAGCGGGAGTCGGGCCAGGGGAGGAGCGGGGGTGATCACCGCCGCTCTTCCCCGATCGTCGGGGAATCGAGTTTGGAGATCCGCCCGCTTGTGTAAACAGCGCGCGGATCTCCTAAGTGACAGGCAGGAACAGATTGCAGGGTTCAGCATAGCTGAACCTGCGATCTGTCCCTGTGTCACTCAGTCACCTCCCCCCACACACGTTAGTTAGCACCAGGCATACATTAACCCCCTCTCCAATAAAATTAACCCCTTCCCTGCCAGTGTCATTTTTACAGTAACAGTGCATATTTATAGCACCAAGCATCAAGGGTCCGATCTGTCCGCCGCAATGTCGCAGTCCCGCAAAAAAAATTGCAGATCGCCGCCATTACTCGTTAAAAAAAAAAAACAATAAAAATGACAAATCTTTCCCTTAGTTAGTAAATGCAATAACGTTTGCGCAAACCAATCAAAATACGCTTATTGTGATTTTTTTTTTTTAACAAACATAGGTAGCAGAAAACAAATTGGCCAAAAATTAAAAAAAAATTTGATTTTTACATTTTTTTTGGGGGGAATTTCATATAAAAAATGTGAAAAATATTGTTATTTTTTCAAAATTTACGCTCTTTTTTGTTTATAGCGCAAAAAGTAAAAATCACACAGGTGATCAAATACCACCAAAAGAAAGCTCTGTTTGTGGGAAAAAAAGAACGTAAATTTAGTTTGGGTACAGTGTCGCACGACCGCGCAATTGTCAGTTAAATTCGCACAGTGCCGAATGGCAAAAAGTGGCCTGGACGTAAGACAGCAAAATCCTTTCGGTGGTAAAGTGGTTAATCTATTTTTGGAAGTGATGTCCCCTCCCCATGACTTTAGCCACATGCCTCTGCTAGCTGAATTGATTAGGCCAGTGGTCCTGGCCCATATCCTTTACATATTCCGCTGACTCGTCCGCTTGGAAAGCTGCCGCTCTGGTTACTGTGGGGTTGGTTTTAACCAGTTCCTCCCTTGGAGGGGTATTGCCTTCTAGCAGCTCTTGCAGCTGCATCAGCTAGAGTAATAGGGTCCCGGCCGTGCACGTGGAATTTATGGCTGGATTTAAATGTGTGGCTGCAGCTTCTCAAGCTCTTCCCAAAAGTGCCTCTATCTTTTTGTCTGTGGGATCACTGGGAGTTGTGGAGTTGTCAAAAGCTAAGGCAGCCTTGTTTGTGACTCTGGCAAGGGAAGCATCTAATTTTGGGCATTTAGCCCAGGGTTTAGTATTCTCCTCTGTCAACAGATATCTGCGTTTAGTCGCACCTTGGGGTAAAGAGCCTCTTTTTTCGGTTCTTCCCATTCCTAACGTTTTTTTTCATAGACTCGTGTACTGGAAATGTTTTTGGTTAAGCCCTTGTACAACTGATTGTACAAAGGGCTTACAACCCTTTGACTGGACTGTAGTGAAAAGCTCTGCAGTTGTTTTTGCTCTTTTATATTCAGTGTATCCGCTGTGGCTCTGAGGAAGAGGCACGGCCTTGAAACGCGTCAGCCCTCCGTCTACAGGAGACATTGGACTTTTGAAGCTGACTTTAGGAATTGATATGCTGTTCTACCACGCATGTTTGTGAGTAGCTGATTTTAACCTTTATTATTAATAGAGCCTGCTGAGGATAATGCGCTAGGCTTGTGTGCCCTTTCTTTGTGTTTGTTTTTACATCCTTGTCATCGGAGTCTGAGCATAGGCCATCTTTTCTTTCTGATTCTGAGTTGTCTGAATTGGATCCCTGCTCCACTTGGTCCAACTCATCCCCGCTACATGAGGGGGATGGGTGTCTTGCTGGTAGATGGAGTGCTGGCCTTGCTTGAGCATCCAGTTTTTCTATGGCTGTACGAAGGGTACAAATCTTGCTTTTAATTTCCTTTTTAAAGGAGTCAAGCATATCTTAGGGAACCCCTGTGACTCTTTGGCCACCATTTTATTGATGTATTTCTGGCATAGGGGTTTTTTCCATTCTGAAGGAAACCTGTGACTGCAAGAGGTGCCTGAAGGCTGAAAGGACCAGGGGTGCTGTATGCAGGGGGTGACCCCGCTCTACAGGCACTGGCGGGAAGGATAGCTGTGGCTCCAGTTTTTTTTTTTTGGGGGGGGGGGGGAGAATACTACTGGCATCCTGACAGTTGGGGGATGGTTGCAAAGCCCTCAGTAGGGGTGAAACCTCAGGAGCGGGCCAGCTTGCCCCAATGTGCGGCCCCTGACCTGCATTGTCCAAGGCTCGCTGAGCTAGATGAGAGGCTGGTCAGGGAGCCTCCTGCAACTTAGCAGAGCGACTGAAAAAATAAATATTAACAAACAGATGCAGCTCCTGTGGGTCCAGGGGAAACCCAATGAAAACTGAGGCAGAAGGTATGACTGACATTTTTTATAATGGTGGACTATTGTGTTTACTGTTTCAGGAGGATGGAGCCCATCACTCAGACGCTGCCCTGGAAGACAATTAGAGAAAAATATATAGCATATACCAGGGCTTTTTTTCTCAGAGAATAGGTGCAGGAACTCCCCCCTTCTGAGTCACCCCTTGACTCCGTCCCCTACCCACCTCCGAACATCGTTCCGTGGTTTCACCTCTTACCCACCTCCGAGTATCACCCCTTTTAGAGAATTAATAACAAGAAAGGCAATATAATAGATCTAGAAACAATGGATACCCCAGTGACAATAGATCCACCCCTGCAACAATGGACTTCCAACAGCCAGCATCAATAGACCCTCCAGCAGCAAGCAACATTAGACCCCTCCCTCAACAGTACATCCCTCTCAGCAATGATTGATGCCCTGCAACATAAGACCAACCTCAGCAACAACAACAGACTTCCCCAGCAACAATAGATCCTCTGCGCAAATAGTTCCCTTTCAGCAATACTAGATTACCCAGTAGCCAGCATCAATAGACCCTCCAGCAGCAAGCGGCAAAGACCTCTCCCTCAACAATAAATCCATCCCAGCATCAACTGACCCACCAGCAACATAAGACCCACCCCAGTAACAATACATCCCCCATGAGCAACAGAAGACCTCCCCAGCAACTATAGACCCTATCCTCCACAAAAATAGATCCCCTCCAGCAACAATAGATTGCCTATTAGCCAGCATCAACAGACCCTCCAGCACGCCCAGCATCCCTTGCCATTACATACATTCAGTTCTGGAGGTGCCGGAACTGCGTTCCCCCGCGTTCCCGCTGAAAAAAAGCCCTGGCATATACAATTGCGGCACATGTCATTGTAATTGAATGTTATTAAAAATGACCTTTCCTTTTCAATCTGAAGAGCTGTAATTTTCTCTAAAACGCAATATGGCGACCTGGGGCTGTTCTGTATACAGAATACCCCTCCCAGAAATGTGATTTCTTGCTTGTGTGATTGGCTCACTCATTTTCCCAGAAGTCTGCACTGAGATACAAGTCAGATTTTGAGCATCCCCTGAAAAAAATATGTCTCTTTTGGTGAGATACTCCCAAATGGAAATCTTGTCTAAAGGAATGCAGACCTCACCACTTTCATCAGAGCCCTGCAAATGCAGCAGCTGATTGATAATTCTAAAATCACACCCATGGGAACCGCATTCTACATGGATACAGAATAAAACCGCTATTTCTTCGGAATACCAAAAGCTAGGAATCTGCAACAAAGTTTTTTTTCTTTTTTTTGTTTTGGACAAGGCGCTTAACGCAAATGCTGGGCTGCTATTAGATATCACAATGAAAGTGATCCATATAGTGTATAGGGCCTCTTGCACGTAGTGCTGATGATTTGAGCATCAGCAATTCTGGACATAATTTCAGACGTTTTGTGTTGCACGTACAATACATTCCGAAGGCAAAATATATTGAATATTAATGCGCTGATTTTTAATAGAAATAAAAATTTAACTTTACATGTTTTTTTAATTTTTACGTTTTTGTTTTTTAATTTTTTTTTTTTTTTTAACAATGAATACGTAGCATTTGTTTACACGTCTATCTGTACAGGCACATTGTAAACAGTAGGCTGCCTTTTAGAGGAGCAAACAAAAAAATAAAAACTATACTGAGCTTTTTCAGATGGCAATTTGCAAGAGTCCTAAATGCAAAGTCGGATGCACAAAGTAATATAAAATGACAGCAGGGCAAGTTGGCCCTATTTGAAAGTGTTGCACAAAAAAAAAAAAAAAAAAAAGAAATAGTCTTTCCTTATAGCAGGTTAAACAGCGCTTAACCTGTCTAAGCTCCTCTGAAAACTAAAAAAACCTACCTGCTCCTCTGAAAACTAAAAAAAAAACCTACCTGCTCCTCTGAAAACTAAAAAAAAAACCTACCTGCTCCTGCCACTTCCTGTGTCCCCCTCTCTGTGCTGACCACGATAATCATTGCTAATGAGCCCTGAGCACCGTGGTCAGCCTGCGTGTCTCCGTCATCCGTAGCTCCTCCCCCCTCCCCTCCCTGCCTGTCAGCTCAGTATGTTTGTCTCCACCCCGATGCTGATAATAAACCAGTCAAATGTCACTGTCAGCCCCTCTCTGTTAAGCTTTTATCCTGCATTGTATAACTACTTGTAAGAAACAATGCCTCTAAATACCTTTTTGAGAAGTGTCTTTAGATCTGTCACGTGACTCCTGCAGGCTGTAATACTACAATCCAGGGCTACAGCAGGAGGAGCCGAGCGGCTAGCTCTTGGTCATGTGACCTCAGAGGGAGAACTCGGCTCCTCCTGCTGTAGCCTTGGGTTGTGTTATCAGAGCGGCTGGGAGTCACGTGACAGACCTAAGGACTTCTCAAAAAGGTATTTAGAGGCATTGTTTCTCCCAGTTATACAATGCAGGATAGGAGATTAAAAGAGAGGGGCTGGCAGCAAGGCAATGGTTTAGGGTTACAAAGCCTTCAACCTCTTTGTGCTGGCCAAACGCATATATGTGGGCTTTCAGGCCGAGTGGCCGCATATATGCGACCCTGTGTAAAGCACAATAGCTGATGGTTACCGGAAAGTTCCCGACGCATACTAGCGCTCGGGAGTTTTCCGATCATGTGAATGATGTGACCACCAATCACAGCGTTCACATGACCTGAATTCCCGCCTCCTGGATTTTAGAACCCTTAAAGGGCTGGAAGACGGTTGGTGGGAAGGGGTTAATGCTGAATCTTCATAGGTAAAACTGTAACTATCTCATAAAAGATGCAGAGTCCTGAAGCTACCATAGGGGGGAGCTCCAGTGTCATGCAATAAAACGGAAACAAATTGGTGCAAAGCGTGTATGTGTAGTGATTAAAATGTACCAATTTATTGGTTAGAAAAATAATACATGTATTGCTCTTGAAAGCAAGGTGGAAGGAGAAAAATGTGGTACTGTATATAAGCAGCTGATGGACACTTATCTGCTCCAGGGAATAGGAGTGGTGGCGGAAGCTGGGCCAGGCACAATGGAAATTCCGCTGCAGCTTGCTGGGGAAACCGAACTCCATGCTTGGGGAGGAGAGAACAGCCGCTGTCAATGCAGACGCACCTCCCAGATGATGTCACACTTTGGAAGGGCTGAGATGCTGAAAGGGACAGATGCGCTCCTGGGGAAGTTCCCCTTTCATCAGGGGCGTAACTACAGGGGTTGCAATTACAACCGGGCCCCATGCTCCAGGGGGGCCTGTGCAGCTCCCCCGTACACCTGGATAGGAGGGGCGGCGGGGGCAGCATGTACAGAAATCACTGTCCTCCTCTTTCCTCCTGTAGCTGTAGGAGGAAAATTGAGGAGATTGGTTCCTCTGTATGCTGCCCCCGCCACTCCTCCTATCCAGTTCACTTGTGTTCTGCTGTCTCTGGGCCCCTGTGTGCTCCCCTGATCCCCCCCCCCCCACTGTGCTCCCTCCCCTCTACTGTGCTCCCCCCCCCCTACTGTGCTCCCTCCCCTCTCCTGCCAGCTGCTGCAGGGGATGTGTCACAATAGAGAACCAGGAAGGGGTCGGTAAATATGTAATTTACCAGCGCCTTCCTTTTCCAAATGGACAGAGTCATAGTCAGTGACATTGTAAAAAAATAAAATAAAATGATAAAAAATAATACAATTAAAATACCAAAAAATAAAAACTACTGACACCAGTGGGTGAACTTCCAGAATCGCAAAGGTCACACTTGAGACAGGGCCCTGGCATTCCATCACCATGGGGAGTCCCCAAGATGGCAGGAAGGGGGCCCACTGCTGGACCATAATAAAGGCTCCCAGGATCAGTGGGAAGAGCCCCAGGCTTGAAGGGAAGGGGTCCGGGGGGGCCCTTCATGGTTTCTTGCACCGGGGGCCTGAAGATTCTAGTTATGCCTCTGCCTTTCATCAGTCTCCTCAGCATGCAAACTTCATGCAGGTAGTGCCGTGGTTGGGATTGAAACCAGCAACCCTGGTGTGCTGCCAGGCAGAGGTGCTAAACACTTAGCCACTGTTTATGGGTTTAGTTGCACTCAGGGCTGCTAATAGGGGTGGACCACCAGTTCTCACCAGTACCAACGGGTACACAGGGGGCCCCAACAGCACAGGGAATCGGTGCGGAGGGGCAATTATAGAAGGAAGTCCTGTGTGGCTTAATGCAGCAGCTGAAAGACAGTTTCTTCCTCCCCTGCCAGCTTTCAGCTGCTGTGGAGAGAGACACAGACACAGGGCGTCGTTCCTGTAATTGCTTCTCCGACACCGATCACCCTCCCTGTTCTGCCTGCTTCTGATCCCCCCCTCCTCCTTGTGCCCCCTTTTTACTGTGCTGCCCCCCCCCCCCCCTCCCGCAGTGCTGCAGGCTTCCCTGTCCTGTAAAAAAAGATTGTAGTAAATAATTTAAGAAAATTGTAAAATAAAGTAATAAAGTGCTAATTATAGTTTTATAGCAGAAAGTAGAAAATATTGGTGTTTTTCTTCAAAATTGTCGCTCTTTTTTTGTTTATAGCGCAAAATCTAAAAATGGCACAGGTGATCAAATACCACCAAAAGAAAGCTCTGCTTGTGGGGGAAAACAGGCCATCAATTGTATTTGGGTACAGCGTTGCACGACCGCACAATTGTCAGTTAAATCAATGCAGTGCCAAATCGCCAAAAATGGCCTAGTCGTTAAGGGAGTAAAACCTTCCGGGGCTGAAGTGATTAAAAGATGGCTTATTCACACAGGTTCTCTGTTATGTTTGTGTCCGCTAATAATGATTTTAGTGTATTTTTAGTGAAAATATAGTCTTGATATATTTGGGGGGGGGGCTGCCAGGTAGGCTGTAAGGGGCGGGGGGGCCATGCAAGGTAGGCTGTAAGGGGCGGGGGGGCCCTGCCAGGTAGGCTGTAAGGGACAGGGGGAGCCATGCAAAGTAGGCTGTAAGGGGCGGGGGGTGGGCTATGCAAGCAGTGCTGTATCTTGGCATAGGCCAACAAGGCCCAGGCCTAGGGCGGCACTTTGCAAGGGGGGCAGCAAAAAGCTGCACCCTGCACGAAAAAAAAAAGCCTCCTCCCGGCACGAAAAGGGTCCCCGCCGGCTTGCGCCACACTTTTTGTATAGTGCCAGTCTTATGTGGTGAGTTGGGCCGGAGGGCAGGGTCCAGGAGGCAAATCAGTCTGGTACCCCCATAAAGCGGCCATACTGCTACCTACCAGTATGATAATACCGGCCGGTCAGTGTAGTATGGTAAGTAACGGGTTAAGTTGCTGTCTGCAAAATGTTACAATTATGTATATGTCTGGGAGCTGGGTGTGGCTGAAGTTAGTTGCATGCTGATGTGCAGTGAATAAAGAAGCAACCTGTACAGCTTGTCTGTGTTAATACACTACATTTTGGCGACGAGGATGGCTAGCTTTCTGGATTTACCGGCTATCGGACCGTTTGATGTGTCTGGAGACCACACTAGTCTCTCACAGCGCTGGGACAAGTGGAAGAAGGGATTTCAGCTCTATGTTATAGCCACAGGAGTGACTGCACCTGCTCAGAAGAGAGCCATGCTGCTGCATCTAGCTGGACCTCAAGTTCAGGACATTTTTGAAACCCTGGGAGCAACAGGGGAAGATTCAGACTATGAGACAGCCATGAATAGACTGAGTGAGTACTTTGAGCCACAGAAAAATATTCCCTATGAAAGATATAAGTTTAGACAGGCTGTGCAAGAACTGGGAGAAACCACGGACAGTTATGTGACTAGGCTGAAATATCTGGCAAAGTCTTGTGATTTTGGGACTGTAACTGAGGAGATAATCAGAGATCAGGTCATAGAGAAATGCACATCTGTGCACCTCAGGAGGAGATTATTGAGAGAACCTAGTCTCACACTTACTAGTCTGCAGGAGATTGCATGAGCCATTGAACTGTCTGAGCTCCAGGCTCTGCATATTGAAACCAAGAACACTGCATCTGTCAATACAGTCTCCAAATCTACCTATAATAATAGGAATATCTGGAGTAGGAAAGAGAGTTTTCCAAAGAGGACTTTACATGTCACCTGCAATAAATGTGGCAGGACGGGACACACAAGTCAGGACTGCACTGTGGTACAGAATAAAATGTGCTATGCTTGTGGAAAGACAGGTCATTTTGCAGCTGTGTGTAGAAGTACAACCAGAGATAACAAAACCAAAGGACAATCTGCACAAGTAAATGTTATAGCTGAGGATAAAGAGAGTGCTCCTGACTGTGAATTTATATTCTCCCTGTGTTCTCTGCAAGCCGGGACATTAACCATTAAGATTGGAAATACAGATGTGTCAGTGTTGATTGACTCTGGAGCTACATGCAATGTTATGGACTTGGCTTCTTGGCACAGTCTTAATGGCAGAGAAAATCACCTTAAATTGTGTAACACCACTAAACAGATTTATACTTATGGCTCCAGTACACCACTGCAACTTAAAGGCAAATTTTATACCTCTGTTCAAACACATGAGACTGGTCCTCCATTGCAGACCGAATTCTATGTTGTAGATGGCACAGGGTCGCCTCTGCTTGGTCGTCAAACCGCAATGGCACTAGGGGTGTTACAGATTGGCCGTGATGTAGGCAGCGCAAGAGTGAATATGGTGTCTCCTGCTATTTCTGCATTGAAAGAGGAATTTAAAGATTGCTTCTCTGGGTTTGGAAAATTAAAGGATTTTCAGTTGGAGCTTCACATTGATCCACATGTAAAGCCTATTGCACAGCCAGTACGCAGACTTCCTTATAGCCTGAGATCACCTGTTGAGCACAAACTGGCAGAGCTGCTAGACCTTGACATTATTGAACCTGTGGAAGGGCCCACTCCGTGGGTATCGCCGTTAGTTGTTGTACCAAAGGGCACAGATATTCAGATTTGTGTGGACATGAGATGTGCTAACCAAGCTGTGCAGAGAGAGAGACATCCAATTCCCACTATTGAAGATGTTCTGCATGCAATGAATGGGGCAAGTGTCTTCAGTAAACTGGATTTGAAATGGGGTTATCATCAGATTGAATTGACCCCAGCATCTAGAGTCATCACTACATTTGCAAGCCATAAAGGTCTTTTTAGATACAAGAGGTTGATGTTTGGCGTATCGTCAGCACCGGAGGCCTATCAACATGTGATTCAGCAAGTGCTACATGGTTGTGAAGGCACGCATAACATTTCTGATGATATAATTGTGTGGGGAACAAACACACAGGAGCACGACGAACGTCTCCGTGCAGTGCTAAATCGCTTGAAGGAGAAAGGGTTAACATTAAATGAGAAGAAATGCACATTTCAAATGAATAAAATGACTTTTATGGGCCATGTGCTGTCTGACAGGGGCATTGGTCCGGAGGACTGTAAAATTAAAGCTGTGTCTGATGCCAGAAATCCTGAAAACCCTGCAGAAGTACGCAGTTTTCTTGGGCTAGTGAATTACTGTGCCAAGTTTATTCCAGATATGGCGACTGTCAGTGAACCTTTGAGAGTGTTGACTCGCAAAGCAGTCCCGTGGAAGTGGGGCTTTTTGGAACAAGGTGCATTTGATGAACTTAAGAGACGGCTGACTTGCGCCACAACTTTGGCTTATTTCAATCCTACTGCA
The DNA here is from genome assembly GCF_965119305.1 of Pelophylax lessonae. NCBI lineage: Eukaryota > Metazoa > Chordata > Amphibia > Anura > Ranidae > Pelophylax > Pelophylax lessonae. The sequence goes on along the minus strand of NC_138771.1, from coordinate 23,232,940 downwards.
CACACCCAAGTTATTGTCGATGCTAGCCCTGTGGGGCTAGGCGCCATCTTGGTTCAGAGACAATGCACAGGCGATTACAGGCCTATTCAGTATGCAAGCAGATCCCTCACTGATGTAGAGAGACGTTATTCTCAGACCGAGAAAGAAGCTTTGGCTGTTGTTTGGGGATGTGAAAGGTTTCACACCTATCTCTACGGCCTTGATTTTGAAATCATCACAGACCACAAGCCTCTGGAAGTGATATATTCGCCACGCTCAAAACCATCCGCCAGAATTGAGAGATGGGTTCTCAGATTGTTACCATATCGCTTTACAGTGCGGTACAGACCTGGACCGACTAATGCGGCAGATGCACTTTCCAGATTGCCTCAGTCTTCTGCACCTGTTCATAACCTGGCAGAAGAGTACATTCGTTTTGTGGCTACTAAGGCCATGCCTCAGGCATTGACACCGCGGGAGGTTGAAGAATTGTCATCTGTGGATCCGGAAATTGCTCGGTTGAGGAAATGTGTAAGACAAGGGGTTTGGGTGGATTGTGACCCAAGCTATCACAGAATCAAACAAGAGCTGAGTATTGCAGGACAACTAGTTCTACGTGGCCATCGTATTGTGATGCCTAAAGACTTACGGAAACGTACATTACATTTAGCCCATGAGGGCCATCAAGGCATTGTACGCACCAAACAAAGATTACGTGAGAAAGTCTGGTGGCCAGGAATTGACAAGGATGTGGAACGTTTGGTTTCTTCATGTCGAGCATGTCAGTTGGTGGGCAGCAAACCTAAACCAGAACCAGTAACTCACACTGTTCTACCTGAGGGACCATGGGAAGATTTAGCCATTGATCTGTGCGACATTCCATCTGGACACCATCTTTTAGTTGTTGTGGACTATTATTCAAGGTGGCAAGAGGTGGTAGTTCTCACTAAAGCTACATCATCAACTGTAATTGAGGGGTTGGAGAGCATTTTTGCATCTCATGGGTTGCCTAAACGGATTGTGAGTGATAATGGTGCCCAATTTACTTCTCAGGAATTTCAGGATTATCTGAAATCAAATGCTATTGAACATCATCGTACAACTCCATACTGGCCACAGGCTAACGGGGAAGTGGAACGCCAGAATCGAACCTTGCTGAAAGCTTTGCGGATTTAGAGAGAAGAGACTGGAAAAAGGAACTGTGGCGTTTTCTTTTGGCTTATCGCACAACTCCGCATACTGTCACTGGCGTTAGTCCTGCGGAACTTCTTTGTGGTCGCAAATTCAGGACAAAATTGCCAGAAATTGGGGGTCCTCCTACAAGTCAGAAACCTTTTCGGCATATTGATGAGGAAAGGAAGATCCGGGCTGAACAGTATGCAAACCACCGCCGCCATTGTCAACCTAGTGGCCTTCAACAGGGTGATAAGGTGTTGCTTCAAAATGATCGGTTTAACAAACTGGCTCCGTCCTTTGAACCTGAGCCTTATGTTGTAAAGGAGAAAAGAGGTACTCAAGTGGTTTTAGAGGATTTAGATGGACACACAAAAGTGCGTAATTCCTCATTTGTGAAGAAATTTATTGAGTCAGAAGGTCAAGTATCGGAAGATGGCGAACAGGCAAAGAGTAGTGATGATACTGCCAGTGATCCAGACTTCAATCCACAACCATCCACATCGGAATGGCCAAGAGAAAAACGAGCAACAAATCCACCGGCCTACCTTAAGGACTATGTGTATAGTCAGGAGTTTATAGTTTAAATTTTTAGTTGTTCATCCATGCATTTTGTTAATCTTATTAATACGTTGTGCATGTTATGTTTTATTCAAAGAGAGGAGGGAATGTAGTATGGTAAGCAACGGGTTAAGTTGCTGTCTGCAAAATGTTACAATTATGTATATGTCTGGGAGCTGGGTGTGGCTGAAGTTAGTTGCATGCTGATGTGCAGTGAATAAAGAAGCAACCTGTACAGCCTGTCTGTGTTAATACACTACACATAGGACCCAGTTTGCTCTGGATTATCTTCAAGGATTGCCATGTTGCTTGTGGGCTAACCAGCATAATAACCAATTTAAGTGTCACTAAATCCACATAAAAATAAACCTATCAATAAACCTATCAATAAATGTTGTATTCCATGCTGTTCACACTCACTCTGTCACTAGCAGATTCCTTTTCTTTATTCTGCAAAAAACCTGGTTGATCCTGCTGCTCTCTATCTCCCCCTTCTGTCCATGTCCCCAAATGCAGCTGAGATTTTGCAGCTGTGTTGGCAGCTCTGCACATGCTCAGTTTCCAGTGAGATTCTATGCTTACTATTTCCTCCCTATCACATCTGAGCAGCCCATGTGACTATAGAGTCACACATGTGGGTGTATACACAGTGATAAATAACAGCCCACCCACTCCCTCCCTCCTCCATGCCCATTAACCAGCCAAACACAATGGGGGCGGGATATTATATGTAGATTAATGGAGGCTTTGCCTCTCCCTTATTCTAAGAGTGGTGTGTCACAGTCTGTCACTGGCAGAAATCCACATCCACCATGTTATTGCCAAAATATAATAAAGATTTGATTTCAGACATGCTCGCCCCCCCCCCCCACCCTCAGCCATTTCAATGTGATGGGGGACCTCTGTTGGTATTGGGGGGCTTTTATATGGGGGGGACCTCTGAAGTAAATAGTGGTAGGGGAGGAACTCTAATGTGATGGGGTACTTCTGAAGTGAATAGTGATGGGGGGGGGGGGCTCTGAAGTGAATAGTGGGGGGGACCTCTGAAGTGAATAGTGATGGGGGGACCTCTGATGTGAATAGTGATGGGGGGACCTCTGATGTGAATAGTGATGGGGGGGACCTCTGAAGTGAATAGTGATGGGGGGACCTCTGATGTGAATAGTGATGGGGGGGACCTCTGAAGTGAATAGTGATGGGGGGACCTCTGAAGTGAATAGTGATGGGGGGACCACCTCTGAAGTGAATAGTGATGGGGGGGACCTCTGAAGTGAATAGTGATGGGGGGACCTCTGAAGTGAATAGTGATGGGGGGACCTCTGAAGTGAATAGTGATGGGGGGGACCTCTGAAGTGAATAGTGATGGGGGGACCTCTGAAGTGAATAGTGATGGGGGGACCTCTGAAGTGAATAGTGATGGGGGGGGGGGCTCTGAAGTGAATAGTGATGGGGGGGGACCTCTGAAGTGAATATTGATGGGGGGGGCTTCTGAAGTGAGTAGTGAATGGGGGGGGGACGAATTCTGAAGTGAATAGTGATGGGGGGGGGGGCTCTGAAGTGAATAGTGATGGGGGGGACCTCTGAAGTGAATATTGATGGGGGGGGCTTCTGAAGTGAATAGTGATGGGGGGGACCTCTGAAGTGAATATTGATGGGGGGGGGGGGGGGCTTCTGAAGTGAATAGTGATGGGGGGCTCTGATGGCCCTCATTGTTGGTATTATTTCATAGTTTGTACACCGCAGATTCTTTGTACTGATAGAGGTGCCATGACTCTATAGTCATAGTTTGTACTGACTGAGGTGGACACATTCCAGGACTCCATTTCCTGTGACAAGTCACACAGAACTTTGTAAACATTGCCGGTGTACTGCCGATTTTTTCAACTTGCCGAATAATTCCACCGTTGACGTCACTTCCGCTGCGAGTACGAGCGGCTATGAGACTTCCAATGGAACTTCCAATGCAATGCCTGGCCGCGAGAGTCGATGCCCGTGCACAGCAGCGAAAACTGTGCACGAGAGTTGGATTTCTCGGCAAGAAGTTCCAACTCTACTGCGCATGCGCCCGGCCGCTGTACATAGTTGGAGTTTTCGGCAACCTGTTTTCCAAGACCTTTAAGCTGTTTTCCCAGACTTTTGGAGCTTATATATATAAATATATATATATATATATATATATATATTTATATGTATATAGACTTTTAAGCTGTTTTCCCAGACTTTTGGAGCTTATATAAATATATAAAGGATTTACAAAAAAAAATAAAAAATGCAGCATGGTCAACACTACTATATATATATATGCGCGCAACATTTGGAGCCACTATACATAGTTGGAGTTTTCGGCAAGATGTTGCGTCCCACATTTTGAGCTTATATATATATATATATATATATAAAGGATTTAAAAAAAAAATGCAGCATGGTTAACACTACAATCTATATATATATATATGTATACATATGTGTAGATATATACAGTATATATATATATATATATATATATATATATATATATATATATATATATATATATATATATATATATAGCTTTTTTTTCTGATCCTCCCGTTTATTTATTTTTATATCTATCTATAAAAATGGACGGATAAAAGAAAAAAACAAAATAAATAAATACCAGTGCCTGACACTTTGATAATATATATATATATATATATATATATATATATATATATTAATCCTCACATTTACATATTTTATATATATATATATATATATATATATATATATAGATTTGATCAGAAGAACAGCCCTCTTTTGATATAGCTGGCTGAGAGGAGTGACAGCCCTTTCATGATCTGACGGCATGATGGGGGACACAGGTGGCAGAACAACGGGGGACAAAGGCTACGAGATGGGGACACAGTCTACATGGTGGCGGGGGACACAGGCTGCAGGACGACAGGGGACACAGTCTACGAGACGGGGACACAGTCTGCATGATGGTGGGGGACACAGGCGGAGTCAGGGGTGTACCAATGGAGGGGTGGGGCACAGTGGCGGCTGGTGCTCAAAATTTTTGGGGGGGCGCAAACAGAAAAATGTAATAGGCATTGCTTTGCGGCAAAAAACGCTGTAAAAAATTGCGTGACTTTGAGGTCGCAAAAGTGTCAAAGGGGCCTTCAGTAATTAAGGTATAGTGTGCCCCCTTTCAATGCAGAGAGACCAGTGTGCCCCCTTCCAATGCAGAGTGACCAGCGTGCCCCCTTTCAATGCAGAGTGACCAGCGTGCCCCCTTTCAATGCACAGTGAGCTGCTTGCCCCCTTTCAATGCAATGACCAGTGTACATGCCCCCTTCAATGCAGAGATCAGCGTACATGCCCCCAATGGAGAGACCAGCATACATGCCCCCTTCAATGCAGTGACCAGCATACCATTCCCCCAATGCAGAGATCAGCGTACATGCTCCCAATGCAGTGACCAGCATACATGCCCCCAATGCAGAGATCAGCGTGCGTGCCCACTTCAATGCAATGAACATTGTGCCATGCCCCCATCAATGCAGAGTTCAGCGTGCGTGCCCCCCCCCCCCCCCCCCCCGAGAGCAGTGCACTTACCTGGAGCCCTGGAGCACGGCGGCGACGGCTTCTTCTCACTCCGGCTGCATGTCTTCTCTGGTCCTCCCGCTCCCGCCTCCTCCTCGGCCAATGGTATGGGGTTTGCCGTGCGGCCAATCAGGAAGCCGGTATTAGACCGGCTTCCTGATTGGCCAGGAGGAGGATCGGTGTGACAATAGCGAATTTTCATTTGCTATTGTCACACAATGGGCGGGCTCTGGGCGCACTGCTCTGCGCCCCGGGACCACCCTTTGCATCACCCTATTAGAGCCTCTGGCTCTAATCAGGTGATTTAAAAAAAAAAAACCATTAAGCTCCATGCGTCTGGCGCCCTGCATGCAGATTAGGGGGCCGGACGCATGGATGGGGGGGCGGCGCCCCTGCGCCCTGTATACACCAGCCGCCACTGGTGGGGCAGGGTGGGTGCTTGCCGAGATCTCCAAACCACGTCACCTCTGGTCGTAGATCTCGGCAAGTTGCCTGTACTGTGCATGTGCACCAACAAATGCCGTGCACAGAGAAGTCCTATGCAGTGCACAGAAGAGTTGGAGTTCTCGGCAGGACAATGTATGCTACTGTGCAGACGCCCGCGGACTTTTCAGCAGGACAATCTATGCTACTGTGCAGGCGCCCGCGGACTTTTCAGCAGGACAATCTATGCTACTGTGCAGGCGCCCGCGGCTCCTGAAGCATTGTCTAATAAAAACCCGTGCACAGTGCATCCCCCAGAGTACTATTACAAATGTGAGCATCCACAGTCCACATTTTATTTTATTGGCAAATAAAAACCTGTACACAGTGCCATCCTCCACATTACGTGTACAAATGTGAGCGTACCTATGTGCTGTTTGAATGGGCAGAGTCGCAGGCAGGAGTTAGCTGAGCTAAGCCTGAAAGGGAATGCTGGGATTTATAGTTCCTCTCTATACAAAAAATGCCACAGGACTTAGCATAGCTGAGCTTGAAAGTACGTGCTGGGATTTATAGTTCCTCTCCATACAAGAAATACAAAGCTGGTTCCAGATGCAGTGTGACCTCTCAGGGATATGCAGCATTGAGTGCTTTGGATCTGTAATAATATAAGCTCACACTGATGCCATTTTTATGTTTGAACTCTTTATTGGGTCTTTGTGCAAAAACAAAAGCAATGCGTGTAAATGTAAAGTAAAGCACAACAATAAATAGCAAAAAAAGCTTTATTTCCTAGGGGCCCAATCACACCTGTGCGATTTCAACCCTTTCGCAGCTTATATATGTAGCACTCTACAGGTAGATGCTAGATAAATGTATAGTGGGCCTTGTCTGCCTAACAGCAGGGCCATGATTTCTTTTAGTCAGGGTGTCATGGTTTCCAGATGTGCCTGCTGTAGGGGGAGTCTCCCCACTGGCTCCTATGAGAGGCTTCTCATAGGGCTGTGGAGGAAGACAAATTAGGGGACACATCCCAGCTTGTAACTACCCCAGAAGGCAGATTGTGCCGGAAAGGATACTGGGAGTGGGTATAAGGTTGGGGGAAGTGCGTGACCCGGTGTCTTTGGCGGGAGCAGAGTCCCAGGAAGGAGAGTGCGGCTGTCTTTCCTCCTGTCAGAGGAAGAGGATGTCTCTGGGTGTCGCCTGAGAATCCAGAGATTGCTGAATTGAGCTGAGGGGGATCCGGTGTGCCGAGAACCAGTGGAGAGAGAGAGGGGTCCAGTCCCAGGAAAGCCTACACAGGTCCTGAGTACTGAGGATTGCCCCTGGGGTCTGCCTAAAGTCAGAGGGGACCACTCCGGAAGAGGTTCTGGGATCCAGTGCCAGCTAGCTGTAAAGGGGGTACCTAGGTTGAGGAGCCTGAAGCAGGGCCGGACTGGCCTATCAGGATACCGGGAGATTTCCCGATGGGCCGCCGGCCCTGGGGCCGCTTTAAGACCAGGCCGCCCGCAGCGCCGCTTTAAACATTGGCATCCGCTGCATTGATTGGGGCCGCTCGCCGGTCGCCGGCGCCGCTGATAATGGTTGGCCACTGCAGGCCTGCACTGCCCCGCCCCCCGCTGGGCTCAGTCTCTCCTACGTCAGCCGCTGTGAGCGGCGTGACGTCACGAGGCGGCTGCCCCTGCGCGGCGGATCGGCGGCGGTGCTGTGCGGTGCATGAGCTGAGGCGAGCTGTGGCTGGCGCGGCTGCTGAAGAATGCCTGTCACGGTGCCGACAAGGATGGTCCCTCCTCCTGTGAAACAGACGAGACGTCATGCACCACATGTGATGTGATCGCAGGTGAGGGGGGCTTACTGAGGGGTCTGTCTGTACTCTGTACTGGAAGGGGGGCTTACTAAGGGGTCTGTAGTGGGAGGGGCTTACTAAGGGGTCTGTAGTGGAGGGGCTTACTAAGGGGTCTGTAGTGGAGGGGCTTACTAAGGGGTCTGTAGTGGAGGGGCTTACTAAGGGGTCTGTACTGGGAGGGGGGCTTACTGAGGGGTCTGTATTGAGAGGGGGGCTTGCTGGGGGGTCTGTATTGAGAGGGGGCTTGCTGGGGGGGTCTGTACTGGGAGGGGGGCTTACTGGGGGGTCTGTTCTGGTAGGGGGGCTTACTAAGAGGTCTGTACTGGGAGGGGGGCTTACTAAGGGGTCTGTCTGTACTGGGAGGGAGGCTTACTGAGGGGTCTGTACTGGTAGGGGGCTTACTGGGGGGTCTTTAGTGGGAGGGGGGCTTACTGGGGGGTCTGTACTGGGAGGGGGGCTTGCTGGGGGGTCTGTACTGAGGGGGGCTTGCTGGGGGGTCTGTACTGAGAGGGGGGCTTGCTGGGGGGTCTGTACTGAGAGGGGGGCTTGCTGAGGGGTCTGTACTGGTAGGGGGGCTTACTAAGGAGTCTGTACTGGGAGGGGGGCTTACTGAGGGGTCTGTACTGGAAGGGGGCTTACTGAGGGGTCTGTACTGGCAGGGGGGCTTATTAAGGGGTCTGTACTGGGAGGGGGGCTTACTGAGGGGTCTGTACTGGGAGGGGGGCTTGCTGAGGGGTCTGTACTGGGAGGGGGGCTTGCTGAGGGGTCTGTACTGGGAGGGGGGCTTGCTGGGGGGTCTGTACTGGGAGGGGGGCTTGCTGGGGGGTCTGTAGTGGGAGGGGGGCTTACTGGGGGGTCTGTACTGGGAGGGGGGCTTGCTGGGGGGTCTGTACTGAGGGGGGCTTGCTGGGGGGTCTGTACTGAGAGGGGGCTTGCTGGGGGGTCTGTACTGAGAGGGGGGCTTGCTGAGGGGTCTGTACTGGTAGGGGGGCTTACTAAGGAGTCTGTACTGGGAGGGGGGCTTACTGAGGGGTCTGTACTGGAAGGGGGCTTACTGAGGGGTCTGTACTGGCAGGGGGGCTTATTAAGGGGTCTGTACTGGGAGGGGGGCTTACTGAGGGGTCTGTACTGGGAGGGGGGCTTGCTGAGGGGTCTGTACTGGGAGGGGGGCTTGCTGAGGGGTCTGTACTGGGAGGGGGGCTTGCTGGGGGGTCTGTACTGGGAGGGGGGCTTGCTGGGGGGTCTGTATTGGGAGGGGGGCTTGCTGGGGGGTCTGTATTGTATTAGGGATAGGGGGAAACAGCATTGTATTAGGGGGAGGGGGGGTCAGCATTTTATAAGGGGGCGATGCCGGGGGAACAGAATTGTATTAGGGGGAGGGAGGGTCAGCATTGTAT
>NC_138771.1:22471494-22488994 GCF_965119305.1 Pelophylax lessonae | reverse complement strand
TAGTCGTTGCAATATTTTATGTCACACTGTATTTCCGCAGTGGTCTTTTATGAATTATAAAAAAAAATACTAAACAGTAAAGTTAGCTCAATTTTTTTGTATAATGTGAAAGATGATGTTACACCGAGTAAACAGTTCCCTTACATGTAATGCTGTAAAATTACGCACACTCATGGAATGGCGACAAACTACTGTACTTAAAAATCTCCAAAGGCGACATTTTAAACATTTTAGTTGGTTACCAGTTTAGAGTTGCAGAAAAGATATACTGTAGTGCTAGAATCATTGCCATTGCTCTCGCTCCAAAAATCGTGGTGATACCTCACATGTGTGTTGGAACACTGTTTTTTATATTTGCAGGCACCACTTACGTATGTGTTCACTTCTGCCCATGAGCACGGAGGGATGGGGGCGCTTTACATTTTTTTTTCTTTTCTATGTTCTTATTTTTTATATTTTTACACTGTTACTGTTTCATTTTTTTTTCTTTTTTGGATCCTTTTTTGCTGTTACAAAGAATGTAAACATCCCTTGTGACAGCAATAGTCACGCGTCAGGTATTTTTTTGGAGGGATCTAGGGTCTATAAGACCCCAAACCCCTCCTTTGCACCTAAAAGCATTCAAAATGCCAAGTTTGGCTGTTTTGAATACTGATTTTTTTTTTTAATCTCGCACCTTTAAGGCTCCAGTAAACCGGAAGTGATGTCATGACATGTCCCGGTACAAGCACTTGAAGCAGAAGGCCGCATATATGCATTACATCAGCGTGAAGCGTTTAATGGAAAAAAGCTGTCCAAAACTGCCTGGCCCTATGTGAAAAAGTAATTGCCCCTTAAGCCTAATACCTTGTGCCACCCTTGGCGGCAACAACTTCAATAAAGTGTTTGCTAAAACTGGCAATGAGTTTTTCACATCGCCGTGGAGCAATTTTGGCAGAACTCCTAATAATTTAGCCACATTGGAGGGTTTTCCACCATGAATGGCCTGTTTAAGGTCATGCCACATCATCTCAATCTGATTTCAGTCCAGACTTTGACGAGGCCACTCCATTTCGTTTTGTTTTTTGAGACATTCAAAGGTGGACTTGCTGGTGGGTTTTGGATCATTGTCCTGCTGCATAACCCAAATGTGCTTGAGCTCGAGGTCAGGAACTGATGGCCGGACATTCTCCTTCAGGATTTTCTGGTAGAGCGCAGATTTAATTTCTCCATCAATGATGGAAAGTCGTCCAGCCCCAGACAATCACACTACCACCACCATGTGTGACTGTTGGTATGATGTCCTTTTTATGAAAGGCGGTGTTAGTTTTACGCTAGATGTAACGGGGCGCACACCTTCCAAAAAGTTCAACTTTTGTCATCATCAGTCCACAGAATATTTGCCCAAAAGTCTTGGGGATAGTCAAGATGTTTTTTGACAAATGTGAGACAAGCCTTTGTGTTCTTTTCAGTCAGCAGTGGCTTTCTCCTTGGAACTTTCCCATGGACATCATTTTTGCCAAGTTTCTTTCTTGTTGTTGAATCAAGAACACTGACCTTAAAGCAGATCTCCACCCAAAAGAGGAAGCTCCACTTGTTTGCACCCTCCCCACCCTCCACTGCCACATTTGGCACTCTTTTTGGGGGGACCGGGGACCTGGTTTTGACATGTCCTCACTCCCACTTCTGGATAAGATCGCAATCTTCGAGTATTTCCAGCCCCTCTACCGGGGGAAACCCGCATCCAATTCGCAATAGTGTGAACCCAGCCTTAGTGTTACCTAAAGATCTATATAGAGGAATCAGGACCTCCTTCCTCCTGCAGGTGATCACCTAGTTATATAAAGATCTATACTGAGGAGTCATGACCTCCTTCCTTCTGCTGGTGATCCCTTTAGTGATACCTAAAGATCTATATACAGGAATCATGACCTCCTTCTTCTTGCTGGTGATCCCTATAGTCATGCCTAAAGATCTGTATAGAGGAATAAGGACCTCCTTCCTGATGGAGATCCATCTTGCAATAACTAAATGTTTACATTATATAGAGAAATTAGAACCTCCATCCTCCTGCTGTTGACCCCTCTAGGGATAACTGAAGATGTATATAGAGGAATCAGGAACTCTGTTCTCCAGCTGGTGAGCCCTCTAGTGATAACTAAAGAAATATATAGAGGAATCAGGACCTCCTTCCTCCTGCTGGTAATCCTTTTAGTGATGCATCCTAGAATTGTATTTGCTTTTCCCACTGCATGGTCAGACTGCTCATTTTGCAATAATCTGAAATAAGTACCGGTACCCCAAAATCTTTTTCCTTATATGTTGCTCTAGCACTGTGTGGAAGTTAGGTGAAACTGTTAACTGACTTTATATGCCAATTTTATCTCCTCAATGAAGCAACATCCAATTTTTTAATTAACCTGAAATTCTTCTTTAAATTGGGTGGAAAGACAACCCTTAGTGTCCTTTGAGACATTACATCAGTTGCGATGTGTTTAGCCTTCAGTAACAGCCTAGCTCCTATTGACATTTCAATTTGTTTCCATCCATGTCTCACATAGCTTGGAAAGTCCATAAAGCCATTTGCTGCCTACACCCTCTTCTATATCCATTAGAAAGGTATCCAAGCCAAAATTTGTCCAGAAGCTGCAAATCCAGAGGTCTTTAAAAGCCATTAACGGCTGGTTCACATACCTTAACACGGCCAAGAACAACCTCCAGATATCAGAAAGAGGGCAGCTCATCTGCAGAGTTCATCAGATGGTGCGGAAAACATGTAGCAAATTTGAGAAACACATTTGGGATCTGGAATTCCCCTTGTTCAACATTTTACAGTGATACAATATAATGCAAAAAGGAAACGATTTGCCGTGGTTTGCAGCCAAGTACGTGATTGTTTTTAACATGATACATAGGAATTTTCATTGCCTCAAGTGAGTCTCTGGCCAGGCTATGGACGTTTGAGAATTCTCATACTATATATATATATATATATATATATACCATCGCTTCACAACAAGCCCTCACTGACTTCTGTAGCTACATTCACTGCGGAGCAATTAATCCTCAAATTTCAGAAGAAAGGTGTTAAAGTCAATTTCTAGTTCATTTCTTAAAGCTGGACTCCAGGGGAAGGAAAAAAATATTCTTTTGTAGCGGGGCTGCTCCTGCATGACAAGGACTAAATGCTTGTTTAGGTCTAGAGGGCCACAAACTCAGTCCTTTACTCCAGCAAGCTCCCTCCAGGCTGTAAGACTGGCCTCCACACCCTCTTCAACCCTATACTGTGACAGTCAGATACTGTCTGATGTCATTAAGATAGTGCAGAAACAATATCCTTGCAATGGAGATGAGGACACCAAGAGACAGTCTACTGTAGAAGCATAGGGAAGCATAGGGAAGCAGAGGATAGCACTGGCTGCTGGGGAGCAAGAGATCAGGTAAGTAAAAGTGCTTTTAGTGGCCCCCTAGACCTAAAGAAGATGTTAACCTTTGCATTGGCGTGGTGCATTTTTCTTTTCCTGGAGATGGGCTTTTGCAACTCCTGCACCACCCTCCCAGTAATGACTTGGCAACTTTTAAAACTTCTAATACTAAACAGGGTAGGTGAGAAGGGAAGGTGCCCTAAAGCTGTTGGGAAACCAACTAGAACCTGACCTCAGTGCCTCTGCTGCTAAAGATTTATGTCCTGGCCTAATTTTTGTTTTCTAGTTTTGGCTAGAATGGGGAAATTTAGAACCTTTGTCAGTTTTTTTTTTCTGTATCCAGGGGATCCAAGTGTATCTATAGGCAATTTTCTTTTCTAGTTTTGGATAGAGTTGGGAAGGAAAATACGTTTTCATGAGACGGGAAGAACGGCAACACAGATAGAAGTAATAACTCCTTTTTAAAGTTGAGTTGGGAAATGCTAGGAATCCAAAGTTGAGACTGCACTCAAGGCAATTAGTTGAAATCAATTAATTCTTTTATTCCTCATAGATGAAACATACAGACAGTGCACAAACAGACGTGTCGGGTTGATGCTTTTTACGATACAACAGATCGCTTACTCATAACCACACTTGGGAAATGCTAGGACCTGGGACTTTTGTAAGCGTTTCCCTGTTGCAGATGTCCTCTTACTTCCTGTCTGTTAAAGCTGTGTCACAAGAACAGTGATCCCAACTGGATGGGGGGGGGGGGGGGTGTACAATTTTTGCTGCAATATGTGTACCACACCATCAGGGATGCTATTGTAGCTTAAGGTGGATATTAAAAAGGGGGGTGGGGGTGGGGTAAAGCCATAGCTCAAGTGCCTATTTTTACCCCCACCCCCCAAACTGTAAGTGTAAATGAGGCCTAACAGAGCCCCAAATAGCAGTAAATACATTTCTATTCCTTCCCCACTCTGTCCTAAACTAGAAAAAAAGTGTTTGGCTTGACATACACCTTTATTGCTCCTCAATGCCTGTAGCTACGGAGGTTAGTAATGGCCTGTTTTTACACCTCATTTACTGCTTGTTAGAAATATGTTTATAGTCTGGCCAAAGGTTTACTTTAACAATTTACCGACCACGCTAAAGCCAAATGACGGCTACAATGTGGTCGTCCAGTTCTTGGAGGGCGTCTATTTACATCCCCCCAGAACCCCGCTTTCCTGTGCGCCCTTGGGGTGTGCACTGGGTGTGCTTTGTGATCGCTGTGTCCTTCAGATCATATGTGGCCCGTTACTTTGTGTCCCATCACACATGTAAACAAGTGTCGGTTACTGGCATTTCCCTTCCTCAGCACTGTCACTGTCTGGGGAAAAGAAAGCCGATAACTGGTGATCCTGTAACAGCACACATTTACACTGATCATCAGTGCAGCATATCAGTGCCCCTCAGTGCAGCCTATCAGTGCCCTGTATCAGCGCCCTGTATCAGTGCCCATCAGTGCAGCTTATTAGTGCCCAATAGTCCCGCCCCATCAGTGCAGCCTCATCAGTGCCCATCAGTGCCCATCAGTGCAGCTTATTAGTGCCCAATAGTGCCGCCCCATCAGTGCAGCCCCATCAGTGCCCATCAGTGCAGCCTCATCAGCACACATCAGTGAAGAAGAAAATCTACTTATTTGCAAAATTTGATAACAGGAACGATGATAAAATCTTTTTTTATTTTATTTTTGTAATTTTCTGTCTTTTTTTTTTGCTTGTTTAGCAAAAAAAAAAAAACCTCAGTGGTGAATAAATATCACCAAAAGAAAGCTCTGTCTGTCTGAAAAAAAATGATAACAATTTCAGATGGGTACAGTGCTGCATAAGCGCACAATTATCATTCAAAGTGCGACAGCGCTGAAAGCTAAAAATTGGCTTGGGCAGTAAGTTGGTGGAAGTTGGTTAAAGCGGAGTTCCGGCCACAAAATCGTTACATTAGATTTTGTGGCATCCGCTTCCTTATTGTCACCTGTAACATAATTGGATATTCCCGCATTTTTTTTTTTTTACTTACCTTGTTTCTGTAGAAAATATACTTACCTTTCCTTCTACTTCCTCGCTCCTCGGCCTCGGCCCGCGCCGTCCGCACCATCACTTCCTGCCCCGCAATGCGTCCTGGGAGCTCTTACTCATCACTCCCAGGATGCAATGGGCAGTGACATAGGCAGCGGGCCACTCCTCTCATCGCGTTATTTCCAAACAAGAAATGACGCGATGATAGGCGGAGCCCAGCGCGGACGGCGCCAAATTTAAATAGGTGTTAATAGGCTTTATAGGGGTGGCAACTTCCTCCACGCTGCCGTCCCTATGGGAACACATACTATGCCGATCACATATTACTGAGCATGCGCGAGAATTTGTGCTGCATTCACCGGCCTCCTCCCTCTTAGTACCAGGAAGCAGGGCAGACATTTCCCTACTGCGCCCTCGGCTGACTCGGACAAAGATGGCGGCGCTCTGCAAACAAAATATAAAGTAAGATTTTATGATTGCCTAACTGTTATTAAACTGTATAAAACCAGATTAGCTGATGTATGAAGGGAGGTGGATCACTGTTAGGGAAGTATTTAAAAAAGAAAACGATTCTACAGCCGGAACTCCGCTTTAAGCTAGTATATCAGTACTTGATTCTACTGTGTTTTTTACTCTTAGATTTGGTCCAATTGATATTGATTATTGCTCTGGATGCATTCTACTCATTGGGCATACCCATGTTCTTAGGTACTCCTGTAAGGTCAAGGGTCCCGCCATACCCAATCTGACTTTGGCAAGCAATGACATAACTTTCAGCATCAAATTGCAAAAGCTGGGTAATGTGCTGGTGACCTTGCAAAAGCATCCTCAAGGGCATTGGAAGCATGCTTTGTTGCTTGCTGAAATTCTTCAACACAAGGAGAATGTAGTAGAATCACTCTGTGGAAGGAATACATTTACAAGAATAGACATACAACAGGACATAAAAGGCTATAGTTTTGACGCAGCACACAAGTACTTCAACACAGTGGTGGCCCGTCCATTTGGGGAGCAGGGGTGCCGCCCCCCCCATCCATGCATCTGGCCCCCTAATCTACATGCAGGGCGCTGGACGCATGGATTCCAATGGAGGATCTTTTTTTTTTTGAAGCACATGATTAGAGCCAAAAGGTTTTAATAGGCTTCAAAAAAGGGTGGGCTCGGGGAGCAGAGCACTGCGCCCTGAGCCCGCCCAGTTGTATAACAAGAGCGAATAAATCAATTTTATCCTTTTATTCTCTAGGCTCTCTGCTAAAAAAAAAAAATATATATATATATATATATATATATAAAATGTTTGGGGGTTCTAAAGTAATTTTGCAGCAAAAAATACTGATTTAAACTTGCAAAAAGTGCCAGAAAAGGCCTGGTAAGCCTGATGGTAAAAGGATAGTTCACCTTTACAAAAAATCTAAGGCTATGCTCACACTGATCCGACACTGATTACACGATTTCCAACCCGACTTTGTCCTGCGACTTCAGGTCCAATTTTCTTGCAACTTCAATGAATGGGATCCACTTTTGATCCGACTTTGAGATGATTGGACCAATCAAAACAATTTTTTTCATTCTGGTATGGATGAAACCTTACGCCAAATTTATGAAGGAAAAAGCAGCGTAGAGTTCACCCCTAATCCATACCAGGCCCTTTGGGTCTGACATGGATCTTGAGGGGGAACCCCATGCCAACATATTTTAACAAAATGACATGGGGTCCCCCCAAGACCATACTGGTATGGATCTTCAGGGTAAACCCCACACCGTTAAAAAAAAAAAAAAACGGCGTTGGGTCCCCCAAAACCCATACCAGACCCTTATCTAAGCATGCAGCCTGGCAGATCAGGAAAGGGGAGGGGGAGACGAGTGAGCACCACCCCCTTCCTGAATCCTACTAGGCCACATGCCCTCAACATGAGAGGTGGGTGTTTTGGGGCAGGATGTGCTCTTTAGTGATGTCACCCTGAGACCTCACAACCTTGTGACATCACTGACCTCATTGCTGTATCTTGGTCTAGGCCGACAAGGCCCAGGCCTAGGGCAGCACTTTGCAGGGGGGCAACAAAAAAGCTGCACCCCACACAAAAAAAAAAAAAAACAGCCTCCTCCCGGCTCCCGCACAAAAAAGGTCCCCGCCAGCTTGTGCTACACTTTTAGTATAGTGCTAGTCTTATTGGGCCAGAGGGCAGAGTCCAGGAGGCAAATAAGTCTGGCACCCCCATAAAGCGGTCACACTGCTACCTGCTGTGTGACCGCTTTATGGGGGTGCCAGACTTATTTGCCTCCTGGACTCTGCCCTCTGGCCCAATAAGACTGGCACTATACTTCCAGCGCGTGAGGACATTTTGACAGACCACAGGCCGCTGACCACACTTAATACAACTGGCTCGACGGCCCCCAATGCTAATAAGTGTGGCACTGCAGCCTAATGCTCCGCCTACCATCCTCCGCCCCCAGGTATGGCAGGAATCATGTCAATAATATTATTTAATTTCTTTACACATCCTTGTCCTTGAGCAAGAATATTGATTTGCATCATATACAATTAAGACTTTTAATTGTATATGATGGCAATAATATTTTGGACATGCTTACCTCCTATGTGCAATCGCAATATGTGACTGGGTTAGTAAGATTACTCCGATCTTATAAGATAGTTGGACTTGTGTTTGCTGCCACTGATTATTTCACTTATTTATATAACGACTATGGACTTCCTATTTATTATACAAATAAGTGAAATAATTCTATGAATACAATCAGTGGCAGCAAACACAAGTCCAAATATCCTAAAAGTAAGGAGTAATCTTACTAATCCAGTGACATAAGGCTGCACTAATGGCCACTGATGAGGCTGCACTGATAAGGCTGCACTGATAAGGCAGCACTGATATGCTGCCCTGATATTCTGCACTGATGAGCACCGATAGGCTGCACTGATGAGCACTGATGGGCACTGATATGCTGCACTGATGGGCGCTAATAGGCTGCACTGATGGGCACTAATATGCTGCTCTGATGGCCACTGATGAGGCGGCAATGGTGGGTACTGATAAACTGCCCTGATTGGCACTAATGAGGCTGCACTGATAAGGCAGCACTGATATGCTGCACTAATGAGCACGGATGAGGCTGCACTGATGGGAGCAGCAGGAGCGGCAGTGAGATCGTCCAGCAGGGGGCGTCTGCATCTGAGCCAGCAGGCTGTTTCTCAGCCAGCATGGGATGCCCTGTCTACAGTAATTCGGCCCTGAATCCGGGGACAACACCGGGGACAGACTTGGACCGGAGACAGTGTCCTCAAACTGGGGATGTCTAGTCACCTTAATGTAAATGATCTACACATATACTGTAGTAATGGCTTTATTCAATGTTTGCCAGTGCTGCGCAGTTTGTTTTTATCTACAGATGCCAATTATCTAGGGTTGCCACCTGTCTGGGATTCACCTGGACAGTCCGAGTTTTAACCACTTAAGCCCCAGAAGATTTTACCCCCTTCCTGACCAGGGCCTATTTTGCGATTCGGCACTGCGTGACTTTAACGGACAATTGCGCAGTCGTGCGACGCCGTACCCAAACGAATTAGACATCCTTTTTTCCCCACAAACAGAGCTTTCTTTTGGTGGTATTTGATCACCTGTGCAATTTTTACTTTTTGCGCTATAAACAAAAAAAGAGCGTCAATTTTGCAAAAATAACAATATTTTTCACATTTTTTTATACGAAACTCCCCCCCCCCCAAAAAAAAAAAGTAAAAATCAAAATTTTTTAACATTTTGGGCCAATTTTTTTTTTACCATATGTTTGGTTAAAAAAAATCGCAAAAAGCGTATTTTGATTGGTTTGCGCAAAAGTTATTGCGTTTACTAACTAAGGGAAAGATTTTTGTCATTTTTTGTTGTTTTTTATTGGGGTTACCAGTGACATTACTACAGTAATCAGTGCTATATATATGCACTGTTACTGTAAAATTACACTGGCAGTGAAGGGGTTAACTTTTTTTAGAGGGAGGGGTTAAGTGTGTCCCTAGGGGTGTGATTCTAACTGTGATTGGCTGTGGCTTGAGGTGTAGGAACAGTGATCAACGGTCCTACATAGTAGAACCGTATGATCACTATTCCAACACCAGGGAGAATGACAGGCGGCTTGTTTACATTAGCCGCCTGCCTTTCTCCCTCTCCACCCGACGATCGCGAGTGACCGGCGGACATTGGGTCCGCCGGGCACATGCGCGGGGGGGTCCGTGACCACGCGGGAGCGCGCCTCCGGGGGCTCTTGCTTGCTCCCTAGACCCTCACAGGCTAGCGACGTAGCCCTACATCGCTCTGCCTGTGAGGGGCTGACCGCCGACGTAAATAGTCGTGCGGCGGTCGGCAAGTGGTTAAATAAATTTAAATCTTGTGTCCCGGTTTCAGTCTGCCTGGAACCCAGCACATTATTCAAACCAGACTGTGGCAGTTGGGGGCCAGGGGAAGAAACAGAACTAGTGCTTATCGGACAGCAGCTGGGGGCTGAGGAAGGAACAGAACTAGTTATTGCTTATCGCTCAGCAGTGGAGTAATCCTTGTTCAGAAGCTCCCAACAATTAAATGAAAGTCCTGGCCCCCTTGTCTATATCAATCCACCGGGGCATGTAATCCAATGGTCCAGGCGTCCCGCGATACTGTTTGCGGCATTTTAACACGGTTTGTCGAGTGACAATCGTGGCAAAATCACACCGCATTTGGGGTGCAATTGTAAGTGGCGGGAATCGCACGGTCGTCCAGTGATTTGCAATGATTCGGAATCGTGGGCAGAATCACAGCGATTCTGCCCACGATTCGGGACGCCAAATATGTGAACGGAGTCTAAAACTTTTTGATTTTAGATTCTCAGTAGCAGGGCTTTTTTTTCAGCGGGAACGCGGGGGAACGCAGTTCCGGAACCTCCAGTCTGAATGTCTGCAATGGCAAAGGGGTGCTGGGGCCAGTGAGTTTAGCTGAAGGGCCTATTGATGCTGGCTGCTGGGGGATCTATTGTTGCTGGGGTGAATCTATTGTTGCTGGCGGGCAATTTGTTGTGGGTGGGGCTTTTTTTGCAGTGGAGGATTTATTGTTGCTGGGGGTTATTGTTGTTGGGGGGTCTATTGTTGCAGGGGAGGATTTATTGGAGGGGGGGGGGTTGTTGCAGGGGAGGATTTATTGTTGCTATTGTTGTTGGGGGTCTATTGTTGCTGGGGTGAATCTATTGTTGCTGGCGGGCAATTTGTTGTGGGTGGGGCTTTTTTTGCAGTGGAGGATTTATTGTTGCTGGGGGTTATTGTTGTTGGGGGGTCTATTGTTGCAGGGGAGGATTTATTGGAGGGGGGGGGGTTGTTGCAGGGGAGGATTTATTGTTGCTATTGTTGTTGGGGGTCTATTGTTGCGGATTGCAGGATATCTATTTTAAAGTTTTTTCTAATGTTGCAGGGGAAGATTTATTGCTGCTGGAGGGATCTATTGTTGGGGGGGGTCTATTGTTGCTGATTCCAGGGGATCTATTTTACTGCTTTTCTAGTTATCATTAACAAATTCCATACAAATTACCTAGAACCACAACATGATACTTGGTTCTGTATTCTCTAAAAATGGGGGTACTGGGAGGTGGGTAGAGGGTGAAACCAAAGGACAGCGCTCTGGGGTGGGTAGGGGGTGGAGACAATTGGTGACTCAGAAAAGGGGAGTACCTGCACCTATTCTCGGAGAAAAAAAGCCCTGCTCAGTAGTAATATACTCCAAACAGGAAATATTCTATCCCTGATGAGGAAATATATATATATATATATATATATGCTGGAAGAAGGCAGCAAGTTTTTTTTCAAATAACTTTGCAAGCCTTGAAATCGGAATCCTCTGCATTGCTTTTAGGCTTGTAGAAATGAATTATATGAGACATGAAAGGCCAATGTTCTGCTTGTTAACTCGACGTCTAATCAAGGCCCATTCTAAGGATATGATTGCACAAAGGTGTGTGACATCATTCTCTAAGATCTGCAATTGTCTAAAGATGTCATGACAACTCCGGTATTTTTAGAAATCAGTAGCAGGGAAATGAGATGAATTTCAGATCTAAAGTGAAAGAACCCTTCCTTGTCTCTCAGCTCATTAACCACTTCTGGACCGGAAGGATTTGCCCCCTTAATGACCAGGCCATTTTTTGTGATTCGGCACTGCGTTACTTTAACAGACAATTGCGCGGTTGTGCGACGCTGTACCAGAATGAAAAAAAAATTTCCTTATTTTCCCACAAATAGAGCTTTCTTTTGGTGGTATTTGATCACCTCTGCGATTTTTTTTTTTTTTTGTGCTATAAAAAAAAAAGAGTGACAATTCTGAAAAAAAAAAAATAATAATACATTCTGCTATATAACATCCCCCCCCCCCCAAAAAAAAAATAAATCTGAAAAAAAAAATATTTTTTTTTACATTCTGCTGTATAACATTCCCAAAAAAAAAAAAAATGTAAAAATCTAATTTTTTCATTCTGTTAGGCCAATTTGTTTTCTGCTACATATTTTTGGTAAAAAAAAAATCCCATTAAGCGTATTTTCATTGGTTTGCACGAAATTTAACGCGTCTACAAACTAGGGGAAAGATTTATGTCATTTTTATTTATTTATTTATTTTTACTAGTAATGGCAGGGATATCTGCATTTTTTTTTTGTTTTTTTTTGCGCTATAAACAAAACAAGAGCGACAATTCTGAAAAAAAAAAAAAAAGAAATTTAACATTCTGCTATATAACATTCCAAAAAAAAAAAAAAAAAAGAGAAAAAAAAATATATATATTTTTTTACATTCTGCTATATAACATTCTCCCCCCAAAAAATCAAATTATTTCATTCTTTTAGGCCAATTTGTTTTCTGCTACATATTTTTGGTAAAAAAAAATCCCAATAAGCGTATTTTGATTGGTTTGCGCAAAATTTATCGCGTTTACTAACTACGGGAAAGATTTATGTCTTTAATTGTTTTTTTTTTTCTTTACTAGTAATAGCAGCGATCTGCAATTTTTTAGCGGGACTGCATTGCGGCGGACAGATCGGACCCCTAACTGACATTTTTGACACTTTTGGGGGGACCAGTGACATTACTACAGTAATCAGTGCTAAAAATATGCACGGTTACTGTAAAAATGACACTGGCAGGGAAGGGGTTAACACTGTGGGTGATCAAAGGGTTAAATGTGAGCCTAGGGGGTGTTTTCTAACTGTATGGGGGGAGGGGCTTGTGGAATCAATACAGAGACCTGTGATCCTAAATAGGAGGATCACAGGCACTCTGTGTTCATTACAGAGAGAACAACGGTCTGCTGTGTTTACAACAGCAGACCGCCGTTCTCTCTTCACAGGGAGAGATCGCGGGTGCCCGGCGGCAGTTGTGGATGCCGGTCCCATGCATCGGCTTCCCCGCCGGCTAGTCTGCGCATGCACGCCCCCAGGATTGCTCCAGCCAACCGCGTACAAGTATGGCGATTCGTGGGATCCTGCCGCCGTATATAGCCCTATAGCGGATTGATGGCGGCAAAGTAGTTGTATTATCCTGACTGGCCTCCATATAACGTCCAGCAGAGCTCTATTTGTGGGGGGAAAAAATGACATAAATTTGGTTTAGGTACAGTGTTTCGTGACCGCGCAATTGTCGTTCAAAATGCAACAGCGCTAACGGCTGAAATTAATTACCTCCTTAATCAGTCGAAGAACCTGTGTAATTCTTATGGGTTTGGTTTTAAAGGGATGAGGCGGCAACCCTAGTATGCCCATACATCCTATACTGGCAAGAAGATACAATCTGGCAGGAAGAATCAATGAACTACCACAGTGCTCCACAGCGCCATGGTCGTTCATTGAGAATTACAAGCCGACAGCCGCCTAGGATGTGGGGGGTGTAGCTCAGTTACACAGAGCTGTTTGAATGAATGACTGATTTCAAAAAGTGACAGCTAGTGCAGGGAGCTTCTCCCCATACTGCTGTCACAGGGAGTTCGGGGATTGGGCAGCGGCTGCAGCATGGGGAACATGTTACATTATCCACCATAAAAACGGGTGGAACATGTAACATTTTCTCAAAGGTGAACATATCTTGTAACCACTTGCCAACTGCCTGCCGCAGACATAATGTGGCAGGCTGGCTCGGCTGCGCGAATCGCCGTACCCGCACCCCTATTAGTCAGCGGGGAAGTAGATCCACGATTGCCGCGGGCACCCGCGATCGCTCCCCGTGGAGAGAGAATGGCGGTCTGCTGTTGTAAACACAGCAGACTGTTGTTCAGTTAGGAATCAGCACAGAGCACCTGTGATTCTCCTATTTAGGAACACAGGTCTCTGTGTTGACTCCACAAGCTCACCCCCCTCACAGTTAGAAAACACCCCCTAGGCATACACTTAACCCTTTGATCACCCCTGAGCAGGGGCTGACTGGCAACTTTCAGCCCAGGGGGCAAGTACAAACCAGAGGCCCATGGTGCAGCGACTTGTTCCCCCCTCCCGCTCCCCCTCTTCCCAGCCTCCTCCTAGTCCCCATTCCAGACTGAAGCTGCGCTCCAGGTACTCTCTACTTACAGGCCGAACCCGGGTTCCTGACCTGGCCAGCAGGAGCTGTTGGGGGAAGCTGGGACAGCTCAGTTGGGGCTGGGCGGGGGAGGAGAGTCTCCAGTGGAGCATGGAACCGGCCTCTGCTCAGACACAGTTTACACCATCCATGCTGGGGGAGAGGCCTGCACTTTGTCCTCAACCCACACTCAGTAGGTCAGCGGTGGGGACTTTTTACTTCTTTTCACCAGGAATCCTTTAGGCATGTCTGTGGCAGAAGCAATGCAGCCTTTTTATAGGGTATAAGAGCGGCCCAGGGGGCAATTTCCCCCTTGCCCCCTGGCCCAGTCCTCCCCTGCCCCTGAGCCCCTTCCCTGCCAGTGTCATTATTACAGTAACAGTGCATATTTTTAGCACTGATTACTGTAGTAATGTCATTGGTACCCCCAAAAATGTCAGTTAGGGGTCCGATCTGTCCACCGCAATGTCGCAGTCCCGCTAAAAATCGCTGATTGCCACCATTACTAGTAAAATATAAAACATAAATAAAAATGACATAAATATTTCCCCTAGTTTGTAGACGTGATAACTTTTGCGCAAACCAATCAAAATACGCTTATTGGGATTTTTTTTACCAAAAATATGTAGCAGAAAACAAATTGGCCTAAAAGAATGAAAACATTTGATTTTTTTTTATTGGGGGGGGGGGGGGGGGGGATGTTATATAGCAGAATGTTAAAAATATATATATTTTTTTCAGAATTGAAATGGTCGCTCTTTTTTTGTTTATAGCGCAAAAAATAAAAATCGCACAGGTGATCAAATACCACCAAAAGAAATCGCTGATCGCTGCCATTACTAGTAAAAAAAAAAAAAGAAATACAAATGACAAATCTTTCCCCTACTTTGTAGACGCGATAACTTTTGTGCAAACCAATCAATATACGCTTATTGGGGATTTTGTTTTCAAAAAATATGTAGCAGAATACAAATTGGCCTATAAGGATGAAAAAAATTAGATTTTTACATTTTTGTTTTGGAAATGTTATATAGCAGAAAGTGAAAAATATTGTTTTTTTTTTTCTTCAGAATAGTTGCTCTTTTTTTTGTTTATAGCGCAAAAAATAAAAATTGCACAGGTGATCAAATACCACCAAAAGAAAACTCTATTTGTGGGAAAAAGGACATCAATTTTATTTAGGTACAGCATTGCACGACCGTGCAACTGTCCGTTAACCACTTGCCAACTGCCGCACGACTACTTACGTCGGCAGTCAGCCCCTCACAGGCAGAGCGACGTAGGTCTACGTCGCTAGCCTGTGAGGGTCTAGGGAGCGAGTGCGCGCCCCCGGAGGCGCGCTCCCGCTCGGTCACGGACCCCCCCGCGGGTGTGACCGTCGGACCCGATGTCCGCTGGTCACTCGGCGATCGTCGGTGCAGAGGGAGAAAGGCAGGCGGCTAATGTAAAGAAGCTGCCTGTCATTCTTCCCTGTGTAGAAACACTGATCATACGGTTCTACTATGTAGGACCGTTGATCACTGTTCATACACCTCAAGCCACAGCCAATCACAGTTAGAATCACGCCCCTAGGGACACACATAACCAAAAAAGTTAACCCCTTCACTGCCAGTGTAATTTTACAGTAACAGTGCATATGTATAGCACTGATTACTGTAGAAATGTCACTGGTAACCCCAAAAGTGTCAAAAATGTCAGTTAAGGGTCCGATCTGTCCGCCGCAATGTCGCAGTCCCGCAAAAACAATCGCAGATCGCCGCCATTACGCATTAAAAAAAAACAACAAAAATGACAAAAATCTTTCCCTTTGTTAGTAAACGCGATAACTTTTGCGCAAACCAATCAAAATACGCTTTTTGCGATTTTTGTTACCAAACATAGGTAGCATAAAACAAATTGGCCGAAAATGTTAAAAAATTTTGATTTTTACATTTTTTTGGGGGGAATTTCATATAAAAAAATGTGAAAAATATTGTTATTTTTGCAAAATTGGCGCTCTTTTTTTGTTTATAGCGCATGATCAAAAAATCGCACAGGTAATCAAATAACACCAAAAGAAAGCTCTGTTTGTGGGAAAAAAAGGACGCCAAATTCGTTTAGGTACAGCGTCGCATGACCGCGCAATTGTCCGTTAAAGTCACGCAGTGCCGAATCACAAAATAGGCACTGGTCAGGAAGGAGGTAAAATCTTCCGGGGCTTAAGTGGTTAAAGTAACGCAGTGCCGAATCGCAAAAAATGGCCTGGTCATTAAAGGGGGGTAAAACCTTCTGGTCCAGAAGTGGTAATGTATCACTACTCAGGGACCGCTATCTGCAAGATGTTCTAAAAACTGGCCTTGGGACATAAACCATTCCAGTCCACATGTATGTACAACCATTTTTATTTATTTTCTGGAAATTTTCATTTCCCTTTTTTTTTTCTCTTCTAGATTGTAAGCTCTAATGAGCAGGGCCCTCTATTTCCTCCTGTATTGCATTGTATTGTAACTGTATTGTCTTCCCTCATATTGTAAAGCGCTGCGCAAACTGTTGGCGCTATATAAATCCTATATAATAATAATAATATTAATAATAATTTCCCTTTAAGGGCTTGCTTAACCTACTGCTTCAACATGCTTTTTTGGGTGTTTTTACTGTGTTTTTTTTAAAGCTTTATTCGCTTTCTGACCATCTTACATAGGAGTACGATGGCAGAGCGGCTCTCCTGCGCTGGATCGCGTATCTAGTACATGATCCAGCACTTCCGGGTAGGGGGTGCATGCGCGTGCCGGCTGTGCTGTCGTTAGTCACAGGCAGCGCTTTTTTTCTTACAATAGGTGCAGGAACTCCCCCCTTCTGAGTCATCCCTTCTTTTCTGCTCCCTACTTACCTCTGAGCACCGCCCCTTTTAGAGAATACAGAATCAAGTATCATTTTGTGCTACAAAGTGATTTTCATGGAATTTGCAATGATAATAGGAAAGACACTAAAATAGATCTCCTACAGTGAGCAACAATAGACCCCACCCAAGCAACAGTAGACCCCCCACCAGCATTGATAGACCCCACCCCAGCAACAATATATCCCTAACACAACACCAGACTCCCTCCCCAGCAACAATGGACCCCCCACAACAAAATACTACCCCAGCAACAACAGATCTCCCAGCAGCCAGCAACAATAGACCTCTCCCTCAACATTAGATCCCTCCCAGAAACATTGGACCCCTCACCAGCAACGATAGACCTCCCCCTCAACATTAGATCCCTCCCAGAAACATTGGACCCCTCACCAGCAACGATAGACTTCTCCCTTAACAATTATATTCATCCCAGAAACATTGGACCCCTCACCAGCAACGATAGACCTCTCCCTCAGTATTAGATTCATCCCAGAAACTTTGGACCCCTCACCAGCAACGATAGACCTCTCCCTCAACATTAGATTCATCCCAGAAACATTGGACCCCTCACCAGCAACGATAGACCTCTCCCTCAACATTAGATTCATC